>NC_054597.1:3300000-3442500 GCF_004785595.1 Juglans microcarpa x Juglans regia
GAAACAAATGAGACTAAACAAGAATAAGATTATCACAGTAGTTGTTTGGCACAAGTAAGAGTACATTAATAAAATGAGTAATGCTAGTTATAAGTTGTAAGTGTACAAGTTTGGCGCACGTCCTTTATAAAAAGGTGGGTCCCGCCACAAAATGTGTTTTTATAAATTTTTTTTTTTATGACAGAGCACACTTTTTAACAAAAGACCTAAGCGAAACTTATATATTTAGAAATTGTACAGATCATCACTCTAATAAAATTTACAAAATTCATCTTTTCAAGAAGCAAATAAAGAAATAAAAAATTACAAACCTAGCTTTTGACATATCCAACACTGTCACTGAAGATTGTGGGACTTGCAACAAGTGATGCAATTAATAAAACTCGAATAAAAAGAAGAAGAAGCTAGAACTAAATCCACCAGCCTGTAGCATCATATTATAAGACCATAATAATGTCAAAGACCATGAATAAATGGAATGCCAACCAATTCAGTAATGTGAGTGCCATCATTATACTCTCTACTCAATTTACCCAACAATATGTGTTATGTGCTCCAATTCTAGATTCTTGATTTAAGAGACGGTTTAGATAATGAGATGAGATCAGTTGAGATAATTTATAAATAGTAGTGAGATTATTAGTTAAAATTAAATTAGATGAGATGTCACCTCTATATCCAAACTGGCTTTAAAACTCTCATCGATGGTTATCTGTTCAAAAATTATTATTTTTTAACATCTATTTCTTACAGTTTAATGTTAATTAAATAGTAAAAACTAAAGTTAAATAAAAATAAACAAATAAGTTTCGATATCTTATAGTCAATTCAACTCAACTCTGAATTCAAAAAAGAAAAAAACTCAACTCGATATCAAACCTGCACACTGAAAATTGACTTTTAATATTAGTAAAAATAATGTAAAATCGAGCAGTAAATGTAAATATAAATGAATAAATATAGATAGAAGTTACTATTAGAAGTATTCATTTTGCACACATAATGTGGCATCATCTACACCACACATCTCCCTAAGTGAGTGTTGAGAACAATCAACTAAAAACAATTATGCAGTGAGTGTAAAGTATAATGTTACAATAATTTCTCTCTAGCGTTACTCATTTTAAATATATGTAAATGATATGCTTTATGCAGACTGACTCGATGGTGCGCCGCACGTGCGGGCTATAAAATCCCTGAAACCAAACGCTCTAAAATTAAAAAACATATTATTTTATGATAAGTTGTAAATAAATTGTAGTTAGATTGTAAGGCTATCATCTCCCATCTGTATTTATAATTATGTAATCTGAGCTCTTGGTTCGGTGAATATTTTAGTTTGATTCCAGTTGACGCCTGTTCTCTCTCCGTCTCTCTGTTCCGAATCGCCGGTCACATTCTCCGGCGAGCCATTGGGCAATCCGACTTGACATCCTCGGACCTTCGAACGAGCATGGAAGACCATGGTAGTACATATCTGCAACTGTTCGTGGATGAGACCACCTTTTACAACCGCATCGTGCTGGGGAGCCTCTTGCCGAGCAGGGTTTGGGATCCACTTCCCCACTTCCTACAGACATGGCTGCGCAACTACATTGGCGGCGTTCTTGTTTACTTCCTCTCTGGCTTGCTCTGGTGCTTCTATATATATTACTGGAAGTGCAACGTTTATGTTCCTAAAGGTATTGACTTTTTTTTTTTTTAACTTATTTTGGTAGTTTTAGTATCGGTTGTTTGGTTTGGATTGAAAGGGGGTTGGTCCTAGTTATTAATTCTTAATCTTTTTTATTTTCCTAGCAATGAGTGTATATAAGGTTGTGAATGTTTTTCTCTGCGATTATTGTTTTTTTTGGCCCCCATCTGTTGATATACGGAATTGGTGGTCAGTTTCGATCTGTCGAGGTATAAAATTTCCAGTCAATTGATGGGTGAAATAAAATTGACCACCTCTGTCCGTCCATTTTCGTTGGCATCAATCAGGTCTTGTTTGGTTGAAATTCTCCATTTTCTTAAATCTCCTTTTGATTCCTTCACAGGAAATGAATTTCGTTTTCCTGTTAATTGTCGTACAGCCAAAATAAAAAGAAATAGATTTTTCTTTTTAACTTCTGTTTGGTTCTCTTGTTAAATGGTGTTATGTTATGGAACAGTTCCACTGATGAGATCTTCATCAGGGAGCAATTAGACTCGTATATTTGCAGGGGTAAGATATGCAAGGATTATTCTAGTGCTTGTGGGTTCAGCTTTCTTATCAGCAAGATTTTATCTCCAATTAATTCGGCGGAAAGCATAACTTGATATCTCTTTCCAAGATTTAGGAAGTCTAGATAGCTGTTCATACATTGAGTTGGAATTAATGAAAATCCACGAATCTACAAACATTAGTTTGTAAAACTGATTGGCTGGGTAATTCATGAAACTTCCAGCTTGGAATTGTCCTCTATGTTGCATTGATATGTGAACAAGAGAAGGTATTCTGTCTGGGCCCATGTTAACATTTTTGTTGGATATGTTGAATACTCTTGCTGCAGATGCCATTCCTTCTTACAAATCCATGCTCTTGCAAATATATGTTACCATGAAAGCCATGCCATGGTACTCTGCTCTTCCAGCTGTTTCTGAGTACATGGTTGAAAATGGCTGGACAAAATGCTTTTCAAGGATCAGCGATGTGGGTTGGCTTGCCTACCTGGTGTATTTGGTGATTTATCTTGTAATAGCAGAATTCGGAATTTACTGGATGCATAGAGAGTTGCACGACATAAAACCTCTTTATAAATATCTTCATGCTACCCATCACATCTACAACAAACGGAATACCCTTTCTCCATTTGCAGGTAAGTTGTCAATCTCCTGAATTCAACTTCCACTGTTTTATCTCAACTCAAAGCCCTTTGGATTTTGGATGCTTGTATGTGTAATCTTTTGCCGTTTCAGATTTTTATATATGTTGAAGGAATATCATGTACGGAATGTCTTTTTTTTTTTTATAAGTAAGAAGTCAATTTTATTCAACAAATGAAATAGGCATAGTCCGTGGACACATAAAGTAAACAGAAGAAAACACCTAAATACATTCTAGCTTAAGGGGAACACTTTTATAAAATTCATGTACGGAATGTCAAACACCAATAACAGCTTATAGACCAGAACAAGGTGCCATTGATACTACTAACTGTCAAAATCCAATCAAGGATTCTTATAAAGGGCTTAGGAATCTTGCATATATCATTCCCTGTGAAAAGAAGAAAAAACATATTGCAGTTTCCTAGAAGTTGATGTGGCTTCTTTCGTGTTTCATCCATTTGATGTTTGATAACTATAATTTCTTATGCGACTTACTTTTACCTTTCAAAACAAAAAAAAAGATTCTTATGCTGTTTAAAGTTTGAGGCGTACATAGTAGCACTATTGGAGTCCGGAATTAACTTTGTTTGAAACTCTTGTGGTCCATTAAGAAGGGCTTTGTGAAAGAAAGTGAAACCAAGTTAGTGAAGGTGGACAAAGAACTCTGTAGTTGACCATAGCGGTCCTTTTTCAGTTCGGTCTTTCAGTAATCAAGCAGAAATTATACTGTTAGAATACATTTCTTAAAATCTTTTTAAGCAGTTGGGTCACTTTGGCATGCATTCACCATTACTCATTCTTGGTTAGATTCGATTGTTAATGATGTTTCTGGGATACCAGTTGTACAGACTCCATCCTTTTTCTGATACAAACACCCCAACAAAAAGGAAAAGAAATAAAAGATCGTTAGCTCTTTATGAGAATCCTAGATTGGATGTTCATTTGATCTAGAAACTGACCTCCTTTTTAGAACCAACTTTGACTTGGAGTGTGACTATAGTATGTTCTTTTCTTTTGTGCTCCTAACTCCAATGAAAAACAGACAGTGGAAAATTATATACACCAATGTGGCCATGATGGGAATTCATTTCTTTCAGGCTATTGTAAATCCCGATATATGAATAAAATCAATCTTGTTGAAGAATGAATTCCTCTCTAGTTTTCTTGGGGTACAATGCTTGAAACGTGATTTCCTTTTTCACACTATCTGCATCTTTGGAGATGTAAACTAGTTTTCTTATTTGGGGGATTTAAAAAGCAACTGAGCTATTGTTTGCATCTATAGCAAGGATGTATATGTAATTTGAATAACTGTCTATTGGTTTACTTACAGAACGATATATGCTATGTCAGGTTTGGCCTTCCACCCGCTTGACGGAATATTGCAGGCTGTTCCACATGTCATAGCACTATTTCTCGTGCCGACCCATTTTTTGACCCACATATTGCTCCTCTTCCTTGAGGCTATATGGACAGCAAACATTCATGATTGCATCCATGCCAACTTATGGCCTGTGATGGGTGCTGGCTACCACACCATTCATCACACTACGTACCGTCACAACTACGGCCATTATACCATCTGGATGGATTGGCTCTTTGGCACTCTTCGTGACCCCCTGGATGATGAACCCAAGAAAGTTATGTAATGCTCCTTCCTTCAAACCCGATTGCTCCTTCAGTTTTTCGAACTCTAAGATGCCAGTTGGATTATTTTCTCGTATGCTGTCTTTGCAATGTGAATCCTGTTGGTCGTTAGTTTCTTTTATGTCTGCGACTGCAGAATGTCCAAAATTAGTAGTGATAAGGGATTCAGGTGTCATATGGAATTTTTCTTGCTCTCTCTGTTACCTCCAAGTCTGGCAAACCAATGTATTCAATTGAATGAAGTCTTATGGTAAAATTTGTGGGGCATATATTGAATGGACTACATACTTCTCTACCTCTACCCAAACATGGAGGTGTAGCAATGGAATCGTCAGCATTTAAAGTGTATATTCAATCTAAATTTCCTATCTTCCTGTTCTATGTGCTTCATTAGGTCTCTCAAGTTTATATAGATAGTTAATTATTAGGTAGTTGTAGGAATGAAGATGGTACTTTTTTTTCTCTTCGAAGTATAACATCAGCAAGCTCTTTTATGGCCGGTGGAACGAACAACAGCAAGATCTAGGCCCCGTATGGATAGGAAAAAAATAGTAAAAACGTTTCATCTCATCATTACAATTTTTTTTATATTTTTATATAAAATATAATAAAAAATTTAACTTTTTAAAATTTTAAAACAGTAATAATATTAAAAAAATAATATTTAATTTAACTTTCGACTTCAATTCACTGTCCAAACGCACCCTGGACATATACTAAACTGGAAGAAATTTCTGAGTAACAAAGCCTGGAAAGGGGTGCAGTCTAAACGTTAAGGAAAAACAAAATTCCAACCTATCGATTAATTAAACACACATATTTTCACAATAATATTATATGATGATATTTTTATAATTTTATAGGATATTTTACAAAAAATTCCTTATTTAAAATATAATTGTGTATAAGGCCTAGTTTTGATACTGAGAATAATATTATTAGAATAATTCATTATTATTCATTATTTAATTATTACTTTACATCTATGTTTCACTACTATTCAATATTCTATTATTGTTTTTTCATTATTTTATTACTATTATTCACAAAATATTTGAAAATACCTTACTACCCAAAGACATCTTAAATCATTTTTCTTTTTAAAAGTATTGCTCAATATTCACCCTTCAGAAAACAGAGCAGATGAATGGAAATAAAGATTGCTATTAAATTTTAATGTTAAATTTTATTATTTTAGGATTGGTTTAGTTACACAAAATCAAACAATTTCATCTCATATAATAATTATAATTTTTTAAACTTTCACAAAAAGTATAATAAATAATTTAATTTTCTCAAATCTCAAAATAAAATAATATTAACAAATAATATTATAATAATATTTAATTTAATTTTAAAATAAAATATTTTATTTTATCTCATCTGAATTATATAGTAGAACTTTAATTATATTATTTAATATTTGAAATAGTTTTATTTATAGAAGTTATTTTATATTTGAAATAATTAGAGTCCAGATCGCTGACAGTTAAAAAGCCAACGAATAAATAGGATATCTGCTGCTCCAAATCCAAACAGAGTTGGAAACTGAAGAAAGCGAGCCCAAAATCTCCGTCAGTTGCGCGAAAGCTCCACCACCACTCACTCACCCACCCATGCCGGCAACTCTCTTTCGTTTCCCCTCCCACTCGTACCTCACCATCTCATCCTCATTAAACCCAAAACCTCCCCAAACCCCCAAACACACTCCCTCCTCCAATCCCACAATCGCCAACAACCCAGAGTTCTCTCTCTCTTTAAAGCAACCTCTTTCGCAATCCGATGCCGCTGTTAAGATGCCCACAGCTCCGTGGATGAATGGCCCCCTTCTTCTCCCACCCCATGAGGCTCTTGACCTCTCTAAACCCAACAGCAAAAAGAACTTAAACAATGCCAGAGTCGAAAAGTCCGATAAAGCGCTGACTGAGAAAATTGGCGTGAGAGGGGAAAGAGCGGTGAACAAGATCGTCAGGAGCATCGAAAAGCTTCGAATGAACGACGATTCAGATGAAACCCAAAAGGATTCTGGTAAATTTGGATTTGGGGATTGCTTGGAACAACTTGGGGAAGATGACTGGTCGAGATACGGAAGGAAAATGCCTTGGGAGAGGGACGTGGGGTTCGCTCTTCGGAGAATGAAGAAGGAAAAGGCGGTGACTGAGGCGGAATTGAGGCTTGACAAGGCGTTGCTCGAGAGGCTGAGGGTTGAGGCCGCTAAGATGAGGCGATGGGTGAAGGTTAAGAAAGCTGGGGTGACTCAGGGAGTAGTTGATGAGATTAAAACGATCTGGAGGAGGAATGAGCTTGCCATGTTGAAATTTGATATCCCTTTGTGCAAGAATTTGGATAGAGCACGAGAAATCGTCAAGGTTCGTTTTTTTTTTTCGATAAGTTAAAAAAATATAATGTACTGGGTTTACTGCAGAGGAAAAAAATGTGCCGGGTTCACTTGGAACCAATCTATGGGTACAAAAGGAAAAGAAAAAGAGAATATTTTTGGGGGACTGATTGAAATGGCTATGTTTGAATATAAAAACAAAAAGGATTGACATGACTATGTAGTTATTTGATAATTAGTTGGGTATTTCGGATGGAATGAAAACTGCCGCCACATGGAATACTAACGTCTTTCGTAAGGGGGAAAATACTGTTGATTTAGAACATGACACAAGCTGGAATTGAGCTGCTAATGAGGAGGGTCAGCTGAGGTCATTCTGCGTACCATTAAACATTCTTCGGTTTAGCCAAGAAGGAAAACAAAAAAAAGGGCTTTGGTTTTAGAAAATTAGCTGGAACATTCTCTGGTTGTTGCGCAAATGGAATATGCTTCTTGTTTAAAGTTTAAACATATGTTATTGTTCAGCAGACTGTGTTAAGAGGTCCAAGTTTAGGTGATTTTTTTGATAAATTAATACTACATATGGATTTCATGGTAGTTCGAAATTTTCTATTCCTTGTAATGCTGCTTACACATATTATATTTAATTTCATATAAGTTCTATAATTGTTGTTTTCTGTATATTGGTTCTGATGGTTGCTTTTATAATTCATTTTTGAAAAAAAAAAACAGATCAAGACTGGAGGCTTGGTTGTTTGGAGTAAAAAAGATACTCTTGTTGTCTATCGAGGGTGCAGTTATCAGCCGACTTCAAAGAACATTTTAAAGACACGTGCTAGGCTTGCTGGCAGTCAAGCAGCACCTTATTATGAAACTGGTCTGCCGAAGTGGGAAAGAAACTATGAAGTTTCTCTAACTAGCTCCAATGAAAATGGTGTAGATGAAAAGATGTGTAGAAGTGAAGGCGAGGGAGCAAATTTGCCGCCTGGAATCTCTTCAAAAGGGGATTTGAATTACCAACCAGTGAGTGGATCACTTTATGTGAGAGAAACAGAGAGATTATTAGATGGCTTGGGACCTCGTTTCCTTGATTGGTGGATGGACAAGCCTTTGCCCGTAGATGCAGATTTACTTCCTGAAGTGGTTCCTGGATATAGGCCTCCATTTAGACTTTGTCCACCTCGTGCCAGAGCAAAGCTGACAAATGACGAATTGACGTACTTGAGGAAGCTTGCTCACCCTTTACCTACTCATTTTGTTCTTGGTATTACCTCGCTTACCATTGTATGTCAGTTTTCCCTAGAAGATATGAATTTCTGGAAACATATAATTTCACAATTTAATATTGATAATAGAAGAAAAGTAGAAATATTCTTATAAAAAAAAAGAAAGAATAAATTAAGAAAACGTGTTATTTATTACAAATGTTATTTACTTGTGTATGGCAATCATCATTGTCATTTTCTAAGATGAGAAATAAATTTTTGGAGACAACTATTGTTGTATAAGTCTTGTGCAATCATTTATGATGACTTGCTTGTGTTGTTGTCCTAAATAGCGTTTAGTAATGCTGTTATTATATCAATTTGTTATGAGCAATAACTTTTGGATACAACTTACTGGGCTTTTCTTTGATATATAAGATCTGTTTTAGAGGGTGATGGCATATGTTAAGCAGATGCTAGATTTTATTGTCGGAAGCTTCCTTGCTCTCAAAATCTTTTCTGTAGATGGGATTTATATTCAGAAACTTCCCTAACTGCTGATTATGTTCTTGCGTTTGGAATACTTGTAAAAAAAAAAAAATTGTTCTTGAGTTTGGAGCAGAATAATATTTAATCAGTCCTTCACATGCAATTAAGTTTTGTTTTTCAAATTTTATCATACACTGAGACTTTGTGGTACTTGGTTTTAAAATTTCGCCTGTATTCATTTTATGTATGAAGAACAGCTCCAATTAATCTGAATCTCAATGGCTTATTAGAACACTGGAAACCTTATTCTTGTATAATTTTTTTCAGTTATACTTGTATTGTGAGTTGGTAAAGCTATTAATTTATTTGGATTATAGAAAAATCACTGGATTGTTAAGTGTTTGATCGAGTTTGGATATCTCCTGGATATCTTCAATGTAGCATGTGGTGGATTCTTATGTAGCATCCCCAACCCGATTTAGTGTATTCTGCAATGAATGAGTTAGCAATCTCATTTATCTTTTTAGACATGAACTTATCCAAATTTGCGTGGGTTTAAAGTTTGAGCAAGCATGGCTTATAGTCTACCCTATTCATGTTTATACCTGGCCTGAAGATAATAAATCAATATTAATGTTTTTAAAAGTTGGAGAATGATCAGTATGAGTCTATTTTAGGCACATCACTTTGAAATCATAAAGACTATTATTAGGTTCTGAATCTGTTCATCCAACTAGATATTCATTGCCATGCTAGTGGTGTGCATGCAGATGTCTGTGTACACAAGACTTTAATTTCAGTTTTACTCTTTTTTTAAAGGGAAAAACCGAAAACTTCAAGGCTTATCTGCGTCCATCTTAAAACTGTGGGAGAAAAGTCTTATTGTGAAGATTGCTCTGAAGTGGGGAGTCCCGAATATGAACAATGAGGAAGTGGCATTGGAACTCAAGGCAAGTTGAATAGAATATAGGCTTTTGAGTGGTAAGACAGATTCATACCATGACATGCTAGCATTCCTGTTGATCCTTGTACAAAAAGGCAAAGCCTGCCTATATTGGCAGGCTTTACCATGCTTGTCATCTTCAGGTAACAGTAGGTGCGTATTAACGGTGACCTTTTGAGGCTTGGTGGCCTACCTCTTGATCTCCCTCACATGAACATCATCCTTGTCTAAACACCATAGTTGCTGATTCTTGTCTTTTGTGCTTAAATCACCACAGCACTGCTGCATGGGATGTGGTAGCTGCTTTTTTTTTTTTTTTTTTTTATAAGTAATCAAGAAGTTTTATTCATAATAATAGGCAAAGCCCAAGTACACAGAAAGTATACATGAGAAATACCTATCTATAATGTATAATGGAAAGAAGAAAATCATGGACATTAAGTCCATTACAAACAATAGCCCCCACCCAAGAAAACAATGTTTTAAAGAAAAAAACTTTCAGCTCCTCCATTGTTCTCTCTTGGTTTTCAAAGCTTCTATCATTTCGCTCCCGCCAAATACACCAACACATACATATAGGGACCATTTTCCATATTGCTGCAACTTGTGTATTTCCTCGAAGGCCTCTCCAGCATGGTAGAAAGTCCAACAATCTGCCGGGCATAACCCATGATAAACCAAGTCCTGTAAAAAAATCTGAGCACCAGAAACCTGTACGGTGATCTGAGCACCAGAAACCTGTACTGATGGCTGTTAGACTTGAATTTAGAAGTTTGGTTTTCTGGAAGGATCATGGGGTTGGTTGTTGTGCCTCAAACATTAGCTGTGCTTGCCTCTGCATGTACATCCATAATCTATGCATGTGATGCTGACTATCTATGCTTGTCTATGCCTTATAACCATGGATATGCATGTATTTGAACATTGAATACTGTTGCAGCATCTTACAGGTGGAGTTCTTTTGCTGCGTAATAAGTTTCTAATAATACTTTATAGAGGCAAGGATTTCCTCCCCTGTAGAGTTGCAAATTTAATAGCCGAGAGAGAAACTGAGCTCAAAAAATACCAACTTCATGAAGAAGGTGCACGGGTGAAAGCAATTGAAGCTGTCTGTATGGATAATGGATTAACAGCAAACACTAGCTTGTCCGGCACTTTATCAGAATCCAAGTATATCCAAACTGAGTTCAGTGACCTGGAAAAAGGAAATACAGAGGTTGAAATCAAATTGGAAGCCGAAAAACAAAGATTGGAGAGGGAACTAAGAGAGCAAGAGCGCAAACTTTTCATTGTAAGGGTCCTTGTGGATTTCATTTCCCTGTCTTATTATCGCATTACACTGCTATTTGAAAGATCCATTGTGGTTATGGCAGCTTAACATAAAGATAGATAAGTCGATGAAGGAATTATCAAAGTTGACTGGTGGATGGGCGCCTACTGAGATGGACGCAGACCGAGAAATGATAACGGAGGAGGAGAGAGAATGTTTCCAGAAGATAGGACTCAAGATGGATAGATGTTTAGTACTGGGTAAGGAAGAGCTTACTTCTCTAGATGCATATTAGATCTATCCTATGATGAAAAAGAAAGAAGAGTCAGAAAGGGGAGTCTTGTTTGTTTGTTATTTTTTTTTTCCTTTTCTTTCAATTCAAGCATCTTACTGGAGAAGTTTTGTTTTTCAAAGAAATCTATATTGTTGGTTAGGTGTTTTAAGTTTTAAACCGTAGATTAGTCCAATATCAAGATTGGAAATAAAGTTTACTCTGTAGTGTTAGAATTGCTGATTGGATAATAATAATTCTGTTTCTGATTGGTTAATAGCAGACACATGTTACTGTTTCTAATATATGTTATTTTATATTGATGAGCAACCTTGTGAGCTGTTCATGTATCTTGTTACTTCTGCACTAAAGCACTCACCTTTCAGTAACTGATATCGACATCCTGAGCTCAGTAGTAACTGTCATAGACAGTGGACTCCTTAGTGGACCTTCCTGTTCCAAAAGAGATGTTTTCAAATTGAGATGATTGTTGGAGCGACCTGCAGTGCATTAGTGATGAAAAATGTCCCTAGATCTTCCAGCAACTTTTGATGTGCAAGGTCCTTTGCTTTTCAATAATGGTTTTTCTGGTCTTATTAGTGAAGTTAGTTTCAGAGCTGTGATTTGGAAGCAGATAGCTCAACTAACTCAATAGAATATATTTTTAGTTTATCTGTATATATTAATACCACTATTTGAGTATGTGAAATCACAATAAACATAAAACAATAGTGAAAAGTTTGAGATCGTAAAGCCTGTCTTTGGAACTCTGTCTTATCAAATGTTTGCTTGCATTTGTTTGAAATATTTAACCCACTCTTGAATATGCTATTAAAGTAAGTAATGAAGGGACATAATTTGAATCTTCTGCTCACGCATATTGTGTTTAATCTTGGCTTCAGGCAGGCGTGGGGTCTTTGATGGTGTAATAGAGGGCCTGCATCAGCACTGGAAATACAGAGAAGTAGTCAAGGTGATCACAAAGCAGAGATTGTTTCAACAAGTCGTTTATACTGCTAAATTCCTGGAAGCAGAAAGTGGAGGAGTTCTAGTTTCAGTAAAAAAGCTAAAAGAAGGTCATGCTATAATTCTTTACCGTGGGAAGAACTACAGAAGGCCCCTAAAACGGGTGCCCGAGAATCTTCTAACTAAGAGAGAAGCATTACAAAAATCCCTTGAGATGCAGAGAATCGGGGTAAGTGAAGATCTTGTTTTGTCAATACTTCACCATCTCCCTGCCTCTGCAAGTTTTTTTTTTAGTCCTGAATCCTCATGTCATCATGTGTTTAGTGACTCTGACTTGAACGTTCTCTTTTGTCTTAGTCGTTGAAGTTTTTTGCTTATCAAAGACAGCAGGCAATCATGGATTTGAAATGCAAATTGGTAATCTTGAAACCTAAGCTTATACTTGCATCCTTTTCTTTCTTTTTTTCATTTTTTAATACTTGCACCTTTCTAAAGTAGTTTTTAATTAGCTTGGAAAATCCTAAATGTATACTCCATGAGTTCTTGAGCAACGCCTATTTATATGATTCAATAAAATTTTATATTACTTATAACTCCTAGGGGTTGGCTCAAGTGGTAAATACCTTGGTCTTAGTGGTATATGCTCCCTCTAGAAGTAAGGTTTGAATCCTCTTTGCTGCAAAAAATTTTTTAGGGGCTATCGGACTGGGAGAACTTCCCTTTGAATTACGGAAACTCCTTGTCGAGGGCCTGTGCACCCCCAGAATTAGTCAGGATTTTGATCTTGGGCACCCGTTGCCAATAAAAAAAAACTTGTATATTTAAAAAAAATAAATAAATAACTTGGAAACATCAAACATCCTAAATGAAGCAAGCTTTCTGTGTTTTCTCATCAATATACCACAGTTTCTACTTACTCCAACATGTCTAATTTATTTCATTGATTGTCTAATTGGTTAACGCTACAGGTAGAAAATTGGGTTCACTTTTTAGCTAATAATTTTGCAGGAAGATCTGCAGCAAAGCAAGTCTATTTATCAAAGAGACTGAAGTTTAGCATGCCATGGTTCCTCTTATACGTTCAGTTTATTTGAGGAACGAAGGATGTAAATATCGCATGCAAGGGGAATTCTGCATCTGCTGGGCTTCATTAGTTCGCAAGTAAGGCTTTAACCTGTACTCAGTTATTTCTTCATAGAGATCTTAGCCTTTTACTTATTAGCTCCATGCCATAAATTGATGGCAAGTACCAAGATTAAGGCCTTGTTTGTTTTCGCAGATGAAATGAGATGATTTGAGATAAAAGTTGAAAGTTGAATAAAATATTATTAGAATATACTTTTTTAATATTATTTTTATTTTAAGATTTGAAAAAGTTGAATTGTTTATTTTATTTTGTGTGGTAATTTGAAAAAATTGTAATGATTAGATGAGATGAGATGAGAATAGTTATGAAAACAAACTAGGCCTAAGTTCCCAGATCAGTCCTGCATTTGGGTTGCAGAGGATTCTCAGAAGTTTAAACAAATCAGATAGGCAGTTTATATACTTGGCATTTATGTAAGGGTGCTTGTGTGAGAGTAGTACTAGGATGGTCACCTCCTGGAAGTCCTATAAAAAAATATATATATCCTTGGCATTTATGGTGTCCCTCAAAATGATTAATAAGTAAACCAAAATATACAATTTACCAAGACTGACGTGCTTTACATTGTCTGTAGCCTTAATATTTTGTCCATGTTTCACATTTTCAAAAATGCTTATTTATCTATTGAAGTAGAAGATATTCCTGATTGAAAGGGGTTCCACGGTTGACATGAACTTGAAAAGTTTTGGCCAACTTATTTGAATTAGACACACTGAGCTTATACTTCTTTTCTGAGAGAGAGAGAGAGAGCAGTCTCAATATTTACTTGGAGGTAGACTTCAAAATGTGGTGCTAGTTGGATTTCATTTGTTCAAACTGTGTTTCATGGTGTTCTGAAATCACATAGATAAATTTAATGTGGTTCAAGATGTAAGTTGTGGCTTAAACATGCTGCAAGACTTCATATTCTGCTGAATTGTGATACTGTTATGGTGGAGTAGAAACCATTGCTGGCGTGCAGGAAACTAGAAGAGAAACTATGGGTAGTAGATCAGACAACCAAATAAGTCATTCAAAGTTCTCCATCCCATCTCCTTTCAATGTCAAGTGAGGGATTGCATTCCTCATATAAAAACTTCTACAAAATTTTCAGTGTGATGGTAGAGCCTCAGCACTGTCGTTGAATGGACTTGGAGAGGAATTGGTGGAACCTCCTGCTTGACTTCCCAGAGGGGAAAAGGCTTGTGTGGAACTAGAGCAACTTCATGACTCCCGAGTCTCTATAATATATCGATTATCTTATTCATGAAAGGCCAGTTTGCCGGATATTGTGACTGATGGTTTGGTCTGAGAGAACTTCGGCTTAAATCCTGTAAACCCCGATAATTTTCTGGGAATTATTTACCTGAATGTTTACAGCAATTATTTGTCAAACCAGTATTAAAGCATAATTTGTTTTGTTCCTATCTTCCTTCAGCGATTTGTGATAATCTGCTCTGAGAGAACTTCGGCTCAAATCTCATAACGCTTTACTCAGTTTCCCATTTTTCAGGGAGACGCACCATCTAATCATCTCAATCAGCTACAAGTAAACGAAAACGCAATGCACACCTATAAAAGCCGTAAGAAAGCCAAGAGCATTCTCATAAAACCCCAATTCAAATTTAATCATAATTTAGAAACCACAAAAAAAAAAAAAAAAAAAAGAAGAAGAAGAAGAAGAAGAAGAAGAAAATTGGAGCCACAGCTAATTGTGATAAACAAATCCATCAGACTTATCACGAACTCTGGCCTTTTAATAACTAGTACATAAAAAGGCTTAAAAAAAACTGGTGCATAAAAAGAAAAGTCACGTTCCTTGAGAGATTTCTTGCTGTAATAAGAAAATGATGCCGGATTTTTTTCTTTTTTTTTTTTTTGAAGAAAGATTTCCAGCCCTAGTAGTAGGAAGAAATCTGTCCCAGGAGAACAAAGTAGATCAACCCAGTCACCTTTTTCCATTACATCAAACCCAAGAAAGCAAATGCATGCTTAAAAAAAAAGGCATGTCATAGATATGTATTTATGTCGAAAAAAAGAGGCACGTAATAATCAAGTTGTCACAAAGTTGTCATTGCCCTTCCACATTCTGGCAATTTCATTTGCTAACACTTCGAATGGCCAAATGCAGCTCAGCCAGTTGACTTACAATTCCCAAATCCTATGATACGATCCAACAGAAGACTTCAAAACAAGCCCAACCCCTAACAAAAACTGAAGCAATAGAAATGAAAAGGAAACATATAGATGGATTTACCAAAAGATTGATAACACCAGTAGATTTCCAGGACCCTCGCCCTAGTAGAATGCCACGCACAATTACGTTATCAACTGAGACTAATGAAAGAAAATGACTGAAACTACCTGATTTTAGCGTTCAAAAGAAGCTGTTGATGTTATAAAAGACAAAAAGAATTCAAATTTGCAAGATTCGTCTCCATTTCTGAGCATATATACACAGATTTTTTTTGAAAAAATATACATATTTACGTGAAAGAACACTATCACCTTGGTTATATTCCATATTAGAATTGACACATCATTACATAATCAGGATTGAGAGTAAATTACCTTCCCAGGTATATATTAGCTCCATTATTTATTTAATTGCTGTGAGCCTGTGTGTGTAAATTAGTCACCAGACTAAGCCCTTTCTTCTAAACCTGTCAACACGGTCAGTGCTCATGCGAGACTTTTCAGGCTTGTTTGACTTTCTAGACTTCTCGAGTCGGCTATCTAAACTGTTTCTAGAAGCTTCTTGGAGATCCGGGCCCAATTCAAATTTATCTGTAGTTCCAGTTTCAGATGGTCTGCTCTGAGCATCAGATTCTACTGCAGTTTTATGAGAACCATTTGTGGTTGCTTTCATTTTGGCAACTGCCCGTACAAACTTCTTCAGATGTCTAATGAACAATGGGTAAAGCTCAAGGTTGCAATGTCCACCTCCACTTAACCACAATGGTTCGAACTTTTCCTTGGAAAGCTCCCAAAGCTGCTTCCCATGGGACCAATCCACAACTTCATCTGCAGTCCCCTGAACACGGAATATAATATGTGTACGATTAATTACGGTAAGTATATTTGGGAAAAGAAAACAGGATTTTGGATTGCTTAATCTCGAAAGCAGAATAACTGGAATGAAATATCATCACTTGGGGAAACAAAACTAGTCTTAAAAGAGCTACTCTGGCCAACCCCAACTAGAGCATGACCAATAGAATGAAGCGTATAAAGAAACCAAAATGCTTCATGCTTGATTATCATGAAGATTGGCTCCAAACATTAGTAGAGCATCATAAAGGATCCCTTTAATAGTTCAATACATACGCAAAAAACTTGGCAGAGGCAGGTGGTCAGATGGATTTGAATTGCTATGGTAGTGGGTCCAGAATAGCTTAAAAATAATCAGTTCTTCAGATTGTACGGTTCTTTTGTGTATGCATAGGGAAGTTTTGCCATTTACTCGCACACACTCCACAAACCACAAACATTGAGAGAGAGAGAGAGAGAGAGAGAGAGAGAGAAGATGATTACAGTTCGATTAAAGAGCAAGACTAGACAGAAAATAAAACGAAGTATTACTTACATGTATAACGAGAACAGGACAGCTCACGATACCAATTTTGTCTATATTCTAAAAGTTAAAACAAAAGAACATTAGTGACAATCACCAAATGAAACAGGTAAATGCAATAGGGTCAATGTTCTGAAGCTACCTTAAAGATATCAAACCAGTATGTCCGTTTAACTGGGTACAATACTCTCAGCCCAGACAGAATTGGGCTATGCAAAACTACTCCACTTAACTTTGGTATTCTTGAAGCAAGATCAAGAGTGGGCCCACTACCGACAGACTGACCATATAATACTAATTGTTCATCTTTAACACCATACTTCTCCTTGAGGCATTTATATGCTGCATCAATGTCTGCATATGTATTACATTCAGATGGCTGTTTCAAAAGAAAATGAGTGGCTGTCATATTAGGAGGATTATTGTAAGGAATATAACAATATCCATGAAACTAAAACAAAAATTTAGCCAGACTCGTTCAAGTGCAGCATTCTGCCAAGTAATAAATGTTGAGTAGGTCCTGCATTAACTTGAACCGACATCACATATACACATTACATGTAAATTTCAAAAATAGGATATCTAAGTACTCCATAAATGCACAAGCACAATGATATATATATATATATATATATATATATATATAACTGCTAGAGTTGATATAAGCAAATAATAAAACCCTTTTCCCCATTTATAAAAAACTAGGAATAGGAAGCTAGCATCCAACCTTCCCAGTTGATTGTCCATAGCCAGAGTAATCATACCTGCAGAAGACATGGAAGCAAGGGTCATTAAATCAATCCAAATGAAGGCTATATTATAAGAGTTCGAGAGAAATTGTACCATCAAAGGACAGTTCACTTCTGTTTTACTTTCAGCATTTTTAATTGATAAGATATCTCCAGTCTGCATCTTCAAACTTATGTAGCTCTAATAATCCAAATGATTTTTTTTTTTCGTATCGTTTGAAGAAATTTTAAATAAATCTATTGCAGATGTTATATCAGAGCAAATATCATCAAACAGGGATGCAAGTTGCAAGAAGCTCGCGAAAGAGGAAAATCAAGATCAAAATTCTTCGAAAGTATGGTTTAACTTCACTGTGGGGCCTAACGAGTAACGACCCCTTCCATATTGCATTAGCTACTGTCAAGCCAGAGTTTCTTTGATAAGGTCCAATTTTCCACTAAACTGAAATGAAGCATAATTTACAATAAATTATTTGAATGTCCGTGTTTGATAAACTTCTACACTAGGCAGCTAGGGAAGCAATTACGTGAGATCACATGGTCAACATACTGAACAGAAACGGAAAATGCCCCAAAAAGAAATATTACAGGCAAAAAATAAAATCCTTGATGTAGTGCGGAAAATCTAGAATTTGTAGCTGCTAATAACTAATAACAAAACAACATTGGACCATGATTTCTGTTACTATTAATTAGCAACAAGCAGAAATTCCAGAACCTTACGCATCCAAAAGAGAGATATCTTTAAGCATTTCTACCAGATAACTTCAACTTTGAAGGGAAAATAGAAGCATTTCGACCAAAAAATTGTTGGATCAGATACTCTCCGGGTAAGATTTTGAAACATCAGCACTATAATTAGTTGTCAAGTTGTTTTCTTCGATATGGTGTTTATTAAAACCAAGCACAAAAGTGGAGAACTTATTAATTCTGTTATCTGAAAAATAAGAAACTTACGGGCATTATCTATTTCTAAGTATCATCATCAGTATCTGCAACCCACAAGTGCATACAAATAATCTTTGTTTCACCACCCTACTTATTTATTTAAAAGAAAAAAATAAAATCTTTCTCCACCTATTTATAATAAGCATAAAAGTAGCTACGGGTTAGGCTTCTCTAGTCTTCATGGGGACAAGTTTATGCCAACGTTTAGTTGGGTAAACAGGTATCCCTTTCTAACTAAATTGTGGGGCAAACAGAATATTCACCAGAGGAGATATCCTGTCAGATCAGGAACAGACGAAGAGTATTCATTTTTTATTTTTTTGATAAGTAGAGACGAAAAGTATTCGTTGATCTCGACAAATTGAGAATATGCCTAGACAGCCTTAATTCCGATTATAACGCCTACTCTGCTGTGCTAGATTCCATCATACCCTGTCCTTGAACTAAAGCTATCACCAAACTTGTCAACTTTCTCCTTCAAATGTGCTACGAGTAACAAACCATTCCTCTTCTAGATCGGTGCGGTTTAAAGCAGAACCATCAGCGTTAAGGTTACACATCAAAGACCACAAGTGCAATTCTAAGAAGAATTCACCAAACTAAGCAACACCCATCAAGTTTAAACCCAGAAATCAAGGCAAACATATACCTCAAGGCTCAAACGACGAAGAAACCCATAGCTCAAAACCCAGATTTCAGCTCAGAAAGAAAAAATATAGAGAAAACAAGAACAAAAACAGTTTGTTTTTTCAAAAGAAAAAAAGAGCACAGAGATAAATCACCCCATGAGATTGACGCGAAGCCGAATGCTGAGTTCGACAAAGAGCTCGAACATCTGTCCCAAATCAGCGGCATTCCCGTGGGAGTAGAGCAAAGTGGCCGATGCCTTGTGATTCTCGACGTGGATGGCCACGATGTCGTTTCCTTTACGGTTCCGGAGCTTGAGGACATCCACGTTGACGCCGTCCCTCCTCGGGGCCTCGGGAATATAAAATCGGTCGCCACGCGTGTCGTCCTCTATCACAGTGTATGACGGAGGGCTCGGTGGGAAGAAGGCGAACTTGGCGGCAATTGAAGACGTGACTCCGCCCATTCTGTTATCATCGACGGCTACAGACTCATAAAGCCCAAAACCCCTCAGATCAACACCTAGAGAGAGACGGAGGACAAAAGGCGGGAAGCTAAAGGGACTGGTGGCGCGTGGTCTAGTCGAAAAGAGCGGCGTGTCATACTTTCGCCGAGGAACCTTTTTTTCAACGTTGAAGTGGGAGAGTGAGACGGTTCGGTTCGGTTGGACATTGTCGCCCGATTCTGATTTATTATTATTTTTCTAGTCCTATTCTGATTTATCTGTATAGACTATAGCGTATGTATATTCTATACAATAAGGAGCCAAAAATGGCTGTCTATTACAAAAAAAATAAAGGATATTTCATATTTATAATCTTACAATTATTGAACACTCTTTTTTAAAAAATAAAAAATAAATTTAGGATATATATATATATATATAATTATTTTTTTAATAATATATTCTATTTTTTTTTTTTTAAAGAATACTTGAGAATTGTACACTCAAATATTATATTTATTTATATCCTTAAAAGAAAAACAAAAAATATATTACAAGAATTCAAATTAGGAAATTTTTATTATTATATTTAAGTCAAGGGAAAATATACTTCAAATTAGCCTACTAAACCGAAAATATTTGTTTGAAGGATTTGATATTTCGAGTGGTAGTTTTAATTCTTTTTTTTTTTTTTAGAGTGAATTATTCTCAAATATTATGTGAATAGTAATAAAAAATAATGATAAAATATGAAAGAACAATTAATAATAGTAAAAAGTACATGAATAATAATAAAAAAATAATAAATAGTGATGAAATATTCTAAAAATATTCTCAACATTTAAACTAGGCCAAAATAACGATAAAATATAAGAAAAATGATGTGCATTGATGAAATGTCTATTTTTTTCTTAATATTTTAAAAAAATGACGAAATGCACATAGGTATATTTTGTCCATGCTCCTCCTCGATTCCTCTTGAAGAACCCAAAAAATAAAGGATGGCATCAAATTTTTAATTATTTTTATAAAGAGTAATGTTAAAGAAAAATTATTATAACAGTATATACTTTACATTCACTATATTATTGTTTTTAATTTTTAATTTTTTTATTTTAGATTTAAGAGATGTGTGATATAGATGATGCCACATCATATATATATATATAAAATAATTACTCTCAACAGTGACTTCTATCTATATTTATTTTTTTATAAACTAAATAATTGAAATTGGACATGTGACTCGGAAAATGAAAGAAAGTTTGGTCGTACGAGAGAGAGAATCTGTACAGTCAATCTATAACGAACTGTGTACGTGCCACGTGGGGGGTGTCGGCAAGATCATAAGGGTATGGATGCACAGTCGATTGCCCTTTCCTAACCCGTCCACGTACGATATATCTTTCGTCCATTTATTAATGTCTTAATATATAGAATAATTCTCTTTATCATTTTTATATCATATATACTTAATTTATTTTTTTAATTTTTTTAATTTTTTTCTTAATAAATATATAGTATAGAAATGATGAGCAGAAGAATTTAATTAATTTAACAAAAATAAAAAAAATTAAAAGAATAATAATATATTCTGTAGGCAACTCTTATATAAATATATATTTTTATTTATTATGAACTTAAAGAGTAAATATTTACACTTATTCTTTGTTTGGCTCCATCAGAAAATTGAGTTTCCTACTACTTTTTCCGACTTTTGACTCCCGGAATCAATTTATGGTGGTCATTTTCATACAAAAATTTTTCTGGGTTCGCTGATAAAGTATTAAAAACTACATGATTAAGTTATTAAAGTGAATGAATTGTTTAACCAAAAAAATAAATTAATCACTTAATTATGTAGTAATTTTTAGTACCAGACTCAATATTAAATTTTGATATTTTATACTTGAAAAGAGTAGTAATGTAAATGATCCACACAAAGAATTAATATGCTAAAATTTTACTCTCATATCTTACTTATGTTGCAGGACATTATAGAAAATATGTTAAAAGCATATGAGTATTATTGGAAATACCCAACAAGCACGGCAGCACCCAAAGGCTAAGAAGCTAGGGATCGAAAACAAAACAAAGAAAAAGAAATGAAAGAAGGCTTCACGCACGGACAGCGGGCTTCACGCACGCGGAAATGCACTGCATGGGAGGCACGATCGTGGCCTCACAGCAGAGCACTCACGCGAACGCTGGGCTGGAGAGGAAATGGTGCAGGGCGACTCACGCGGGCAGACCAGGAGATGAAACGCGCAGCTGAAGACGCGCACTGCAGGACCAGACGCGAACTGTAGAAAAGGGAACAAGCACACTGCAGAGGCGAGACCCACTCACGCGAAATGCTGGGCTGAGACACAAAACGCATGGGCATGGACGTGCAACGCAGGAACTTGGGATGGAGATGAAACGCAAGAAATGCAACGCGAAACGCAGGGGAACGCACAGTCTAAAAAGAAAAATTTATTTTCGTGCGGGGGGTTTTTTCCTTCTCTTCGGCTGCTTTGTTTTTCTATTATTTTTCTGGAGTTTTGTTGTTTTTGTGTTGACGGGGAAGAACTTTCGGCTGAGTATTTTATTTTTTTTATTCCCGCAATTTTTGTTTAGAGCAGTAGATAGAGATGTTAGAATTTAATCATTTTGGACATTTTTCTCATCTAGAAATGATAGGTTAGATTTTTAGCTTGAGATTCAATAAGTAACCTATAACTGTTTGGTGTTGGATTTTCTTTAATATTTTATGCTTTTGATGATTAACTTGATAGATTATATTTTAATTTACATCTAGAAAGGATTGGAGTTCTTTGGTCTTGGTTTAGCTCAGTTGTAGACGTAAAGGCACAATTGATACTTTAACAAGTAACATGACTCTGATGGTTTTCTTTCACTATTTTATAGTTGTCATATAATTTGTCAAATAGTTTTATTAGATTAAAATTTGTGGTTCATAGCTATATTATCCGACCATGATTTTTAGGAATGAGAGAATGGTCGAGAGAAGATGAAAAAAGAAGTAAATCCATCACCAATTCAGTGGGTGAAAATTGCATCACAAGTGTTTGTTTTATTGCTTTTTACAAGTTTAAGTCAACTTCTACATATTTTTTTTAAATCTCTTGATTCTTAGTAATTTTAGAAACAAAATAGATTCACTTTTATTTTCAGCTTTACTCGTGCTTGAACTTCCCAACAATTTCACTCTTAATTCATTCCACACTCCCCTAGTAAATAGTCCCATTTTGGTGTCGATATAGATAGTGGTTACCTTTTGAAATTTATTTCTCATTTCTTATTTTTTGTTTATTGTTAGATCATTTAGTTTACTGTTTTCTTATTATTTTAAAATTTCTTATCACCACAAATGATAATATGTTGTCTTGCGAATATGAAATATTTATTAAATTCTCATTATCTCTGTGAATTCGATCTTAAAATTTACCTTCGTATTACTTTGACAGCTCTTATGCTTGGAAGTCGAAATCAAAAGCTGATCATTTACTGTTTTGGACTGTAAACTGGACAGATCATGTGACTCTGAGTAAATCAGGGAAGAAAGAAAATATAAAAAAACTGAAATCCCCAAAAATCTGTGAGAGACTAACTGTATCTGCAATAACATGAGTAATAGGAGGATTATTAAGGTTAATTTACTTGGCTAGTCGTATGAACTAGTGATGCTGACAGTGACGGAATAGTTCATATTCATGATTGGAGGAAAGTTTACGAGGACATGATGATAGGAATCAGCAAGTAAATAAAGATGAGAAGATTACCAGATCATCAGAACTAGACAACTCAAAAGAGATTAAAAAAGTGCTTATTATATATATATATATATCTTCCTAATACTTAAAAGCATGTATAAGATCTACAGTAGTGAACAGTGTTTCATCCAGTTTCTCGTTATTCTTTCTCTGTTCTTTCTCGTTGCATTCGAAAATTTCGTTCCCTTCTTCGTTCAGTTAGCATGATCTGAACAATCAAAATATCTCAAATGATAAAATATCTAATCTATACACTTCAAATTCAGATTTACATAACAATTCTCAAACTCAACTACACAATTTACAGAACAATTTTCAAACTCAACTCGAGGAAGAAAAAAAAATTTCCGTGAGATTTCTTCTCACCGTTGGTACGCAATTCTCTTCTGATTTCACCTCTAACTTCTGCATCTTGTTTCTTTTTTTTTTCCTGTATTTCTCGCATGTTTTTTTTCTTTCTAACTTCTCCATCGCACACTGTGAATCTCAGATTCACAGTGTGCGATGGAGAGGCAAACGGAACCTCGTGGTGGGTGGCTCTGCTAGAGGTTGTCGTCGGTGTCAACTGGTGGAGGTGCGGTGGCTTGGGTGGCTGCCTACGGCCGCAGAATCGGTGAACAAATGGGTGAAACCCATTTCGGTTCGGTTTCCGTGGGGGAGAGAGAGGGCTGCGCGTGGGGGACTTCGATGGTGGCTGGGATGGTCGCCGCCTTGAGGGAGACTCCTCGGTGGTGGTCGTGAGGTTCGGTGGCCACGTACGGCGGCGTAACATGACACAAATGGGTGAAACCCATTTTGGTTCGGTGTCCGTGGGGGAGATCGAGGGCTGCGCGTGGGGAACTTCGACGGTGGCTGGGTTGGTCGCTGCCTTGAGGGGGACTCCTCGATGGTGGTCGTCAGCTTCCGTGGCCGTGTACGGCGGCGGTAGCTCACATAAATGGGTGAAACCCATTTTGGTTCGGTGTCCGTGTGGGACATCGACGGTTGCGCGTGGGGGACTTCGACGGTGGCTGGGTTGGTCGCCGCCTTGAGGGGGACTCCTCGATGGTGGTCGTCAGCGTCGGTGGCCGCGTACGGCGGCGCTAGCTCACACAAATGGGAGAAACCCATTTCGGTTCTCTTTCCACGGAGGAGAACCATGGCTGCGCGTGGGAAACATTGGTGGTGGCAGGGATGCTCGTCGGCGTGAGGGGAACACGCCGGTGGTGGCGGTGATCCTGGCCGGGGCTCGGCGGCGCCGAGCTGCGCTGGAGGAGAAGAAGCCGCGCGGATAATCGCCTAGGAGAGAGAAAATTTGGGAAGAAAAATTTCTTCCTGCAAAATGAGTTAAAATCGATTTTATATGTTTTAATATTTTACAAGTTTTCATCTGAAAACATTAAATAACAGTAAATTTTTTTTTTTTTCTTTACAACTTTGCTTTTGTCCTTACTAGAATATTATATTGTTGAATTTTTTATATAGGTTGAACTCTGTGAAGTTGAAAGTGGAAACAAGATATCCCAACAACTAGCTATTTATAAAAGTGTCAAAAGTATGAATCCTTTAACTTTTTAGTTTCATATTGTAAATTAATAACTGGAATAATCTATTTTTTTCTCTGATTTTAAAATCTTTTAAGTCATTTATTTAATGTTATTTATTGAATAACTTACATCAATATTTACAGTCTTACTTATATAATTACATGTAATCAATTATTAAAATATTGAAAATTTTAAAAAAGAATTTAATAAAATAGAATACGTACTCATTAAAAATAATATTCTGCATAAAATTATACTCTAAAAAATTATTGAAAAATAAAATGAAATAAAAATTTTGTGAATATTAATAAGAAATTTTGTGAATAATAGAGATGTAATTTTGGATTAAACACTTATTGAATTTTAAAAAATGAGATATAACAGTTAAATAAAAAATATTATCAAATTAAAATATTTTTAAATTATAATTCTATAATTATACCTCTTTTAGTATTATCTTACTATTAAGCAATTTTTTTTTCGTTTTGGTATTTATATTTCAATTAAAAACTTCAGAATTTATTCTTATTACATAATATACAATAAAATTAATTGAATCAATCAATATAATTATATAATTTAATTAAAAATAAATTTAATTTTATAAAATTTAACATTTTTTTGCTCTTTGAGTTTATTTTTATCATCAAGTAATATCAATTTCTTGAAGTTATAAACTTATAAATTAACGTTCCGACATAATTACATGTTATATCTTATTAGTTATATATGCATATTTATCAAAAAAAAAATTTTAACAAAATTGCTATAAAATTATTCATAAAATTTTACCAACAAATTTAGTTCTATATGTAAATACTTACATCAATACTTAGAATTTTACCCATATAATTATACATAATTAATTATTAAAATGTTGAAATCTTTAAAAATTCAAAATTCAATTAAAGAATTTGATAAAATAGAGTACATATTCAATGAAAATAATATTATGCATAAACTTGTATTTTAAAAAATGCTTCAAGACTCAAACAAAATAAAAATTTTATGAATATTGATAATAAAGTTTGTAAATAATAAAATTTATTTCTATTGTAAATATAGATTAAATAGATTAAATATTTCGAATTAATTTAAAAATAGTACTACATTTTAAGAAGATTTTTCCTGAAATCTTCCACTCTAGATTATCTAGAGTATTTTGCAAATATAGCAACTTCTATATAAAAGAGAATCTATTATAATTCCAAAATAAACAATTAGTTCTACCTGTCTTAATTGACTTTAAACTATAAGTTTATTTCTTTTATAATTCCAAAATAAACAAAATACATTTGCCATTAGAAAAATTACATCAATATTTACAGTCTTACTTATATAATTATATATAATCAATTATTGAAATATTGTAAATTTTAAAAATTGAAATTTCAATTAAAGAATTTAATAAAATAAAGTACATACTCATTAAAAATAATATTCTGCATAAACTTATATTCTAAAAGATGCTTGAAAAATAAAATGAAATAAAAATTTTGTGAATAATAGAGATGTAATTTTAGATTAAATACTTATTGGATTTTAAGAAATGAGATATAACAATTAAATAAAAAATATTATCAAATTAAAATATTTTTAAATTATAATTCTATAATTATACCTCTTTTACTATTATCTTACTACTAAGCAATTTTTTCCCTTTTGCTATATATATTTCATTTAAAAACCTTAGAATTTATTCTTATTACACAATATACAATAAATTAATTGAATCAATCAATATAATTATATAATTTAATTTTATAAAATTTGACATTCTTTTGCTCTTTAAGTTTATTTTTATCATCAAATCATATCGATTTCTTAAAATTATAAACTTATAAACTAACGTTTTAACATAATTAAATGTTATATCTTATTAGTTATATATGCGTATTTATCAAAAAAAAAAAAATTTACAGAATTGCTATAAACTTACTCATAAAATTTTACCAACAAACAGTTCTATATGTAAATACTTACATCAATACTTAGAATTTTACCCATATAATTATACATATTCAATTATTAACATGTTGAAATTTTTAAAAACAAGATTTATTTATAAGAGGAAGGGAAAAAGTTGGCTTCCCCAAATCAGACAAAAAATACAAATAATAAAAGAAATATATATAAAAACTTGCAAACAAAATATAACATTTTTATGGATTTCAAAATTTGTTGTTTCTTTTTATTCGTTTAAATAATTGATTTAATTGTGAGTTTTTAATTTCTACTTTCTTCATCTGCAATTCATGCTATAACAGTCATATAATTTCTATACCTATTGGTTATTCATTTCTAATTTTCATTCTCCATTTTTTGCAGTTTCGTTGAATTTGCTAAATTGATTGGATTTTTTTAGTCTTTTTCTGAGACTACCAAGGTAACCAACGATGCTACAAATATATCTCTTTCAATAGATGATTTTATTTTGTTCAAATATATACTTAAATTGAAAAAGTTTTTGATTTTGCATCATTATAAGTTTTTCTTTTATCCAGTTATCGACAAGAGTTCTTTCATTCCATGTATAAATGAAAAGTGGTAAGTTTATATTAATAAATTAATACAAATTTAACATCATATAATCAATTATTTATTTCATATTATTCTTACTTTAATCTTTGTTTAAAATAATTCCCAAGGTGCTGCAAAACATCCTAAGATACACAATTTACATGAGACTCTTTCTTTAGAAGAAAAAGAACATGTACGACAAAAAAAGAAAGAAAGATATCTTCAACAAAGGAACTCTACGAATGATACTACTCAACATGAAGAACAATTTTTCTCCCAACGAATCGTTCATAATGAAACAAATGTGTTGGGAGATCATATAGAATTCATACACAATAATGAAGACGTCAGGCCATATTGTACAAAAAAACAACGCACTTTTCGTGCTGATGCTGGAACCAGTGATATATCCTCCGTTGGTAGTTCCGGAGCTCCCTATCAGGAAATAAACACAGTTGAAATTATGTCAACAGAACCTCTTTCTTTGGACGATACCACAATATCTTTAACACTTGGGGCAACAAATACATGTACAGAAAATGTACATACATCTGGTTCTCTCCAAATCGAACAGGTTTATTGTATTTCCTTTGTTCTAACCGTACTTTCCCATCAATCATTTTATTCTTTTTTATTCAACATACTTAATTCTTTATTGAATAGGCACATTCCCTTCCTCAATGCCAACCCAACTTTGACACAAGGTTGTTAACAAATTCTCAGGGTAAGAAAGATATATAAAATTAAGTCGTACTTCTTCTCCTTTTTTTCCTCCCTTATATACAGTTTCATTCAACGATACCTTTATTAGAAATTATAGCAACTTTAAGAATTTACCTCAATTCTATGGTTCATTTTTCCTCCATAGGAAATCAGCATCAACAATCAGCTGGTCATAGGAAAATATTACAAACAGTGCCATTTGAGGCAACTTTTTTACCATCAGTTCCATTCTGTAGATTTTGTGAAGCAAAGAGATTTCAACATGAAACGAAGGGTTTTTGTTGTGCCGATGGAACAATCTCTTTAACTACAAATGATGTTCCAGACCAACTTTACCATTTGTTTACTTCTAATACAGTTGAATCTGTCAACTTTCTTACGTATGTTCGCACATACAACGACAAATTTGCTTTTACATCATTTGGAGTTAAATTTGATAAAGATTTGTGTAGAAGAAACAGAGGTATTTATACATTTCGAGCTCAAGGTCAAATTTATCATTACATTAATGACTTGGTTCCTTTGGATGGACATCCTTCATATCTACAACTATATTTTTATGATACCGAACATGAATTGGAAAATCGTGTTTATGACATCGAAAGATTGGATTCATCAACTGTTGCTCAACTAATGGATATTCTTCATGTTAATCCATACTCAACATTCTTTCGAAGTCTTGGGGATTTGCCCAATTTAGAAAATCACAAAATCCATATTCGATCAGATGCGGGTTTGGATCAGCGTGTTTTTAACACACCGTCAGCTTCCCAAGTAGCAGTCATTTGGATTGAAGATGATGATTCAGAACATTTAAAAGGACGAAATATTGTGGTATTCAATCATGCAGGTGGAAGTCATATAGTCCAATACTATTTTGGCTGTTATGATCCACTGCAATATCCATTGTTATTTCCTTTTGGTGATACTGGTTGGCACCAAGGAATATTAAGAGTAAAGAAAGGGGAAAGACTACCACAACGAGTAACAAGAGCAACAATTGACCCTCAACAATCAGTATCAGCGGAACAACTGCTTATAAAGGAACAAGAAGGTTAAAATAATTAATCTTCTTTTAACTTTTAATTATTCTAATATAACAATATTATATTTCTAATTTGTTAAATTTATCATCTTACAGTGCTGAAAAAGAATAGAAAACAACAGGTCGTTTCATGCCGCGAGTACTATTGCTACAAACTTCAAATTAGGAAAAATATAAAATCTATTTTGTTGCTCTCGGGACGTTTACTGCAGCAGTTTGTTGTTGATATGTACGTAAAAATTGAGACATCAAGATTGGATTATTTTCGTAATAAGCAACAAGAGATTCGATCTGAAGTGTATCAAGGAATAGTTGACAGTATATCAATTGGAGAAAGCAATGCTTCTAAAGTTGGTAAACGTATCATTCTGCCTTCTTCTTTTATTGGAGGTCCAAGAGATATGCGCAAAAGATATATGGAAGCAATGGCTTTAGTCCAACGCTTTGGAAAACCGGACATCTTTTTAACCATGACATGTAACCCAAGTTGGAAAGAAATCTTAGATGAGTTGGGTCCACGAGAAGAAGCACAAAATCGTCCTGATTTGATTGCACGTATCTTTAGAGCAAAATTAGGAGAACTGAAGGATGAATTATTCAAACGGGAGATATTTGGGAAAGTTTCAGCATATGTATATGTCATTGAACATCAGAAAAGAGGACTACCACATGCACATTTCTTGATCATACTACAAAGAGATTGGAAAATCTATGCTCCAGAATCTTTTGATGAAATTGTATCAGCAGAAATACCTGACAAAGAAAGAAATTTACATTTGCACAAGGCAGTAATAAGACATATGATGCATGGTCCCTGTGGAGTACTAAATCCGAGCAATGTGTGTATGAAAACAAATGGCAGTTGTAAAAACCACTTTCCAAAAGGCTTTGCATCTAACACAACTGTTGGAATCGATTGTTTCCCACAGTACAGACGTTGTGATAATGGAATAACTGTCAAAGTCAGAGGTAAAAATTTGGATAACCGTTGGGTTGTTCCACATAATCCATATCTCCTCGCAAAATTTGATTGTCACTTGAATGTAGAAATTTGCTCAACAATCAAAGCAGTCAAATACCTTTATAAGTACATTTATAAAGGTCATGATCGTGTTGCTTTCAACTTGATTCCTGGACAAAACATCCAAGATATAGATGAAATCCAACAATTTCAATCAGCTAGATGGATTGCTCCACCAGAAGCCATGTGGAGAATATATGGCTTTATTCTTAATGAAATGTATCCATCAGTTTACAGTTTACATCTACATCTTGAAGATCAACATCTGGTAGCTTTTCATGCACATAACGACCTTAACAATGTTCTGAGATCTGATTTTACGGCAAAATCAATGTTGACTGAATTTTTTTCAACAAATCAAACTAATGAAAATGCACGAAGACTACTGTACAAAGAATTTCCTGAAGCTTTTGTTTGGAATCAACAACACAAAATATGGACTCCAAGAAAGAAGAAAACTGTTATAGGCCGCATTGTTACAGCAAGTCCATTCGAAGGTGAAAGGTATTACTTACGGATATTGTTAAATCATATAAGAGGCCCTTTATCATTTGACCACATCAAAACAGTTGGCAATGTCACTGCACCAACCTTTCGTGAAGCAGCTACATTACATGGTTTGTTACAAAGAGATACCAGTTTGCAAGATTGTATGCAAGAGGCTTCCTTATACCAAATACCACACAGTTTAAGACGGTTATTTGCAACAATTTTAGTATATTGTAACCCAACAAATCCTAGAGAACTTTGGGAATACTTTGAACAAGATATGTCAAGCGATTTCCAAACAAGTGTTGCAACATCAGCAGATATTAGGACAAAAGTCTTACGAAGCATCTCTTCTACACTTGAATCGATGAGAAAAGACATAAACATGTTCCATTTAATAGAACATGATGTTTCTTTTGATCAGAATGAAACTGAATCTAGGGAAATAAATGATGAATTTGCAGTTTTGATACCAGAAGAAGATCTTATGGCTTCGATGAGTCTTAATCCTGAACAACAACATGCATATGAATCAATTTTACAGAAAGTCCTTCTAAATAAATCTGCTGCATTCTTCATTGATGGTCCTGGTGGAACAGGGAAAACATTCTTATATAAAGCACTTCTCGCTACAGTGAGATCAAGAAACTTAATTGCTCTTGCAACTGCATCGTCTGGTGTTGCTGCATCTATTTTACCTGGGGTCGAACAGCACATTCACGCTTCAAAATTCCATTACATCTTGACAAAAATAGTACTTGTTGTGTAAGCAAACAAGGTGCTCTTGCCAAATTGTTACGTCTTGCAAAGTTAATCATATGGGATGAAGCACCTATGTCTAGAAAAGAATGTATGCAAGCATTGGATAAAATGTTACGAGACATAACTGATTCAAGATTACCATTTGGTAGAAAAATTATCGTATTCGGTGGAGATTTTCGTCAAGTCTTACCAGTGATTCGTAAAGGCACAAGACAAGAAGAAGTTAATGCCAGTTTAGCATCGTCATATTTGTGGTCCACTTTAACTAAGATTAGTTTAAGTGAAAATATGCGAGCAAGATTCGATCCAAACTTCTCAAATTATTTACTTCAGGTCGGAAATGGAACAACACCAATCACAATTGAGAATAAGATCAAAATTCTCAGTGAAATGCTCATTCCTTACAAAAATGATGTGGAGTCTTTAGATGATCTGATCGATGCAGTCTTCCAGGATATTGGAAGTTATTCAGAAAATTTATCCGAAATGACAAATCGAGCTATATTGACACCAAAGAACAACTCCGTCGATGAGATAAATACAATACTTATTCAAAGATTTCCTGGTACAGTTACACAATACTATAGCTTCGATGAAACGATTGATACATCAGAACAAGGCATCATGGAGGATTTCTTAAACACATTAACACCAAATGGACTTCCACCCCATGAATTATTACTAAAAAAAAATTGTCCTATCATGTTACTCAGAAATGTCAATCCTTCAGAAGGTTTATGCAATGGAACACGTCTTATTTGTCGCAACTTTGAACGAAATATCATTGATGCTGAAATTGCAGTTGGTCACCACACCGGAAAAAGAGTTTTCATATCAAGAATTCCTTTCTTGCCAAATGCAGACGATAATAGTGGTTTTCCATTCAAAAGAACACAATTTCCTATCAGATTAAGTTTTGCGATGACAATAAATAAAGTACAAGGGCAGACATTAGATTTTGTTGGTGTATACTTGCCTCAACCTGTATTTTGTCATGGCCAACTATATGTAGCATTGTCAAGAGCCAAAACTTCTGTTTCAGTAAAAGTTCTTATAAGACCAGTATCAACTCATGATTGTGAAGAAGCTGAAACAAATAATATTGTTTATAGAGAATTACTAACACTAGCATATCCATCATAAACTTCTGTGAGTAATCAAATTTCAATATATACCTCTCAATTAAATACAATTTGTTTTTCCACTATGTAATTTTCACAACTTCTTATTATTCTTTTATTAAAATTGTTTTATTTAAATTCAATTGTTTGGACTAATATTTCTTTCTTTTAATTCATATGTAGGCTTCAACATGCGGACTGTCTATACATCAATCAAAAACATTACTCCAAGTACAAGAAATTGGAGCATCAAGATGATTGTGTCAGACAAATCACCCAAACGTACTGCACAACATTCACCAACAAAATATCAAAATCTGACATTGATAGACCCTGAGGTAACACATTGACATCAATATCATACTTGCAAGAACATACTTAATGTTTACATTGTATTCTTTCACATGATATATTCAAAATATATATGTTTTCCCCTTACAACATAGATTCATTCTAACTATATTTTGAAATTAAATCTTATATATATATATATTTAATAAGTACTATTTTCTAATCAATTGAATGCAAATAACTATTTATTTATACAATATTATGCAGGGCAACCGACTACAAGCAACAATTTTCGGCAAAGATATAGACCTACGTAATGACATGTTACACATATTCCGGTCTTACTACATCAGTAATGCTTATGTTAAGCCTTTAGATCCCAAGCATAGAATTGAAGCACATGAATACCAGTGGATCTTAAATTCAAGAACAATCATCGAAAACATTCCAGATGACGAAGTGGAATTACAACCACCAGAATATGATATTATCCCATTCACCAATCTGCATGACTACAAAAACACTGGAACTGAAATAGGTAAATATCACATCAATATATTTAACATACTTCTTGATACTCTTATTCAGTTTTCACAAAAAAAAAAATTCAACATAATTGAACAGCTATTCTGGCGATCGCAATATACATGAAACCTCCCAGAGAAATTACCTCAATACATGGGCCAACAAAAATTCAAGAAATATATGTTATCGACCAGAGGTAAAGAAGATTTCTCAACTATATATGTGATATTAATAAATTCTTTAACTACCTTGTTTTCAATATTATTTCATCATACTACACTTTTAAATACTTTATCCTAAATTTTACAGCCTGATGCCGATATGGTTAACTATGTGGAGTCGATTTGTAGACGGTGAATGCCGAGCAATCTCTGATATTATTGAAGCTAAGCCAACTCTACTCGCAACACGTTTAAAAGTCGGTTCATACAATGGTATATTACACAACTTATAATATCAACATTTATTAAAAATAGAATGTTATTATCTACTAACAAATTTTTTTTCTTTATAATATAGGTCTTTCTCTTTCATCTCAACCGACAAGCGTATTTACCTTAAATCCTGTCATCCCTGCTGCAACTCCATTATGTCAATGGTAATTCTTCAAAATATATATTCATCAACTAGCTCTAAAATTGTTTTTTCTTTTATATCTTTTCCTCCATGATTTCTCTCATTCATTTTAAATTATTCTAAAAATATTTAGGACGATGCTTAATCATGCACTGCTTGAAGAAATCGTCGAAAAAAATCTACATCATACAACGGCATCAGCATCAGCATCGACATCAAATGTTGACATGAAAGACATAATTAAGCTTGATGATCTTGCTGGTTTTCTTAAATCACTACAACCAATGACGGTACAATTCTACGGTCTTCTTAAACTTTTTTTTCTTTATATATATTGCCTTCTAAAAATTTTACACATGCCTTTTCAAAATAAATATAACCTTATCTTAAGGCTACATACTATTTACAACCATTAAAAACATATATCTGTTCCAAAATTAATGCAGAAAGCAAAATTTTGGATTAAAGCAACTATTTGTGTGGTTGATCTCCATCAAATATTCTTCTACATGTCCTGCATTGGGTGTAAGAAGGGGACTGGATATGAGCAAAATGAAAAATTTCAATGTTATCATTGCAAATACATGAGCAATGCACAACCACGGTATATATGTTATATTCATATTTTACGTCGTAAATGTTTCTTTAATCAATTTTATGTTATATTTAAATTATTGCTTAATCATTCAGACTAAAAAATATAGTTTGTTTATATAGCTGTCGAGCTTACATCGAAGTTGACGATGGTAATGGACGACTTGGGGCTGTCATGTTCGGTCAAATTGCAGAAGAAGCTCTGGGTTGCACAGCAATCGAACTAATGGAACATACAGGAAAGGTAACCAACTTATTCATATTCCAATTTGTATTTTAAAAACATTTAATCTTAGATATTCAAATAGAAAGTTATCAAAAATATCTTTTACATTATATTTATTCACCATACAGGAACATTTACCGTATATCCAAAATATTGCAAAATTATGTTCAACCAAAAAATGGATCATACAATTGGGTGCAGATTTAGATCAACTCCAAAAACAACGTCACAAAAACTTCAATGTTCTCTCCATAAATGCTGTAAATGACGAGAACACACCACTTTGAATCCATAACCAGCAAACTTTACTTTCAATAACGAAAGAAACAATTATGTAATATTTAGCAGTTTCAGACTTTACTTTCAGTAACGAAAGAAACAATTATGTAATATTTAGTCGTTTTAGACTCTACTTTCAGTAACGAAAGAAACAATTATGTAATATTTAGCAGTTTCAGACTTTACTTTCAGTAACAAAAAAACAATTATGTAATAGTTAGTCCTTTTAGACTCTTTTCTTCTACACTAGATGTTTATATTTTAGAATAATTTAATACAGGGCAAACGTGCATCGCACGTAAATTCACTGCTAGTATATATATATATATATATTTTTTTTTGAGTGGCAAGTAGAAGAGAAGCTGAAAATCTTATCCTATCGAAACATTGCAATTAGCGTGCTTAAACGATGGTAGTAATAAGATGATAACTTTTGAGAAATTCTCGCGTTGCATGGTAAACCTCATATTTTCTTAGAACATTCTTATTGGCTTGACCAGTTAAGAAGGATAATCAAAATTTGAATAATCTATACCAAAAAGATCCCACATTGGGTTAGATATATCTAAAATAATTTTAATTTCAGCTATAGTGCTTAGTCAAAAATAGAAGATTATTGTTGGTTAATCAAATATTAAAATACTAGTTTTTCACTGTAAGCAAAAATACAATTTGATTTGTAATTAAGAAATTTTGATAGAATTTTAGATGAGTTTAATGAAATTTTTTTGTTATTAGCATTAAATGACTTTTGAAAATATGATTTTTTAATATCAGTTTAATTAGGATATAATTGTCATTAACATTTAATTGGTAGAATTACAAAATGTGATAAAAATAAATTAAATAAAAAAATTATTAAATTAATAATATTTTATTATTATATAGAGAGAGAATGGATAACCCAATGTGAAAATTGGATTTAAATGGAATAGACAAATGCAAAGAAGTGTAATATTGACTAAATTTTGAAGATGAATTTGACCAAACCAATGAGGATGCTCTTATATATATAAATAAAATAAATAATAATAATAATAAAGTATGAAAACCTTACTTCCTAACTTTTTCCCATGTTCATAGGGAGTGAGTCGATGTTGATTTTTAAAAAATATGTACAAATTGCTTCCAAAAACATCAAATTTTGGTATACCTGCGAGTTTCAATCTGTGAACAAAGTAGCATCAAAATGGAACCTAATCTAGCTAGGCCATCCCCATCCCTCTTCATCTCCCCCTACACACCTTAGGCTCAAAATCAAAGTAGCATCAAAATGGAACCTGATATTTAGTTATGCATTAAAAGCTTAGACTCCCAAAAGGTCATTTAAGGAGTATAGGATTTGCGACTATCCAACTATAAGGTGGGAAATCAGAAAATAGTACTACAAATTTAGAGAGAGACATGACCTGCCTATAAATATATTAGATAGATGGGCCATCAAATGCTCCTTTTCAACATCATTTGATCACAACCTATACCTAAAAATCACTTCTGCAGGGGCGGGACCAAACTAGCCAAATTCTTATCATGTGGGCATAGTTTTTAGTGAGTTTGGCTCCAATCCAATGTCTCTCTCTCTCTCTCTCTTTTTCACTCTAAACCATTGAAGGAGTCCACAATCGTCAGTTCCATACAAAAAGTCATGAATTCAGTCACTTTCTACTGAAAATCTCAAAAGCATCTTTAGTTGTTAGTAGTTACTAAATGCATACCATTTTACAGCGGTGAGAGAGAGAGAGAGAGAGAGAGAGATCAAGTCTCATTCTCGTATGTTGCAGGGTTTTGTCCATGGAAGGAAACCTGATTAATCATTGATGAACTGACAACTAATCTAAGAAATCCCAAAGCAGATCAAGCTAGCATGTGAAGAAATTATTGAAAAACTTAAGAATAATTAAAGCTGAAGAAGCTCAAATTCTTTGAAGAGCATGGCTATAAGTGGTTTTAAAGACAAGATTCGTAAACTTGGACATACCGATCAATTTTGCTTAGTACCGTGGTGGAGAAAGCAGCACCAAAGAACACGGAGCATGTTCATTACAAAGACGAGATAAAACAAAAAAAGGCTTGGACGATCCTTGATCATGGAGTTGGGCCAGATGAATTCTCACTGCTTTTTCCCTCAGAATTTGGTCATAGTCTAATAAGTGAGCTACCCAGTCTGATTAGTCATGGTCCATGTTACTTTTTGCAACAAGCAAGCCCAATAGGATATGGAACCATCATTAGTCTGTTATTAATTTATTATTATTATTATTGTTATTCTTAAAGTTTGAAGGTTGACATGAATTAAATTCTCTATAAATAGTAATGAGTTAAGATGATAGAATGGATTTTGTAAAGTCTACATAAAATGAGTTTAAATGTATTTGTATATTAAGATGAGTTTATATGTATTTATAGAAAGTTAAAAAAGATTGAAAGTTTCACATATAAAGAAGTTTTAAATTAAAAAATGTTATAGGTCTCACGTGTAAATAAGTTTTTAATTGATATGAATTTAATAATTTGAGAGTTGAATATTTAAATGTTAAATTTAGCTTAAAATTAGACTAAACTGAATTGAATTAAGATACTATTAACAATCAAACGGGCTTAAGCCTTCTTTTTATGGGAATCTTATTATGGGCCAGATTCAATCAATGCTTAGCCATTTATAGGAACCTTTACGTTTGTTTAAAGAGCAAGATCATTATTCCTGGTGTCCGCTAAATGAATGTAAAAGAAGTCGACGTGTACAAGAAGGAATGCACCATGCACCCGCATTTTGGGGGTGGGGGTCCGGAGGCCTAAAGGGCAGCTTTTTGGGAGGAGCAATATATGTGGGACTTTCTTTTTGTTTATCATCCCTTGAATGCTTCAAGGGAGGTCGAAATTACGCATTGCAAGTACAACCATCTGAAATTCATATATGGTTAACATGATGATCGATATCAATATGTTCTCTAATGGCCAAAACAGAAACAAAAACTAGTTTGTTATGGGAAAATCTCTGAACAGCAACGCATGGAAACTAATTAAGCAGCAATATTGGAGTTTCGAGAAACTAGCATGCAGCGTTTATTAAGAACTAATTAATTTGTTCATGGTGTCCTTTGTCTTGACCTTGTCATCATCATCCAAGGCCACCACCCTCATGAACCCAACCCCACACGGCCACCCCCAACACCAAAACAAAACCACTTTTAAGACCCATGATTTCCCAGATTTTTCATTTTTTTCCTAAAACTTTTCCTGTAAGAGGCGCCTGTCCTGTCCAGGCCACCTCCCTCATGGTGTCCTTTGTCTTGACCTTGTCATCATCATCCATGGCCACCACCCTCATAAACCCACACGGTCACCCCCAACACCAAAACAGACCACTTTTAAGACCCCATAATTTCCCAGATTTTTCATTCTTTTCCTAAAACTTTTACTGTAAGAGGCGCCTGTCCTGTCCAGGCCACCTCCCACGTTCCTGCTCCATTTTCTAGCCGAATAGGTTCAGGACTTTACGCCTTCATCAGACGCTCAAGATAGCAGTTGGCCGTGCTCGTTAGCAAACCAACAAAATATACACAGATTTTTCCAAAAAAGACCAAAAAAAAAAAAAAAAAAAAAAAGAAGGTAATTAACGGAAAAAATCCGTACATTTCGTTGCTTTCTGCTGCTACTCTGCGATCGAGACGAGTACCGGTCGCCAAGCTCTTCTGAGCAATCTATACCGGAACGTCGTTGTAAAAGAACCGGCTCCTCCGTTTCCCCCACGACGAGGAGCGGGGCTTCCACCATCACTACTCCCGCTTGCCAGTAACAACCCAGCTGCTCGTTCTTCTGCTTCTTCTTTGTCGAATCTCTTATCCGAAACCCTATCCTCAAGCGGTGGCGAGGACACGAACAGGTCCTTCAGCTTGTGCCGGATCCGAACCTCCTCGTTCTTCTTCTTCTTCTTCTCCTTCTTTTTCTTCTTTTCCTGCAGCGTACGATTGGGATCCACTCGGAGCTCCGGCAAGTCGTCTCGGGAAAAGAACCCGCCACGGTGATCGTTGCGGTAGAGGAGCATGCGGAGGGTCTTGCGGCGGCGGAGCTGTATGACTGGGCTCCGCGACGGGCTTGCAGCCGCTATGGAGCACTGAGTCGCCAGGAGCTTGAATTTCTGTAAGGTAGCCATTGGATGGACCTCTTGGCTTGATTTTGTTTGGCACTTGGGCGTTGCTTGTTAGGGGAATAGAGTGAGATCTGAGGGCATATTTTCTTCTTTAGACTGAAGAAATTGAGCTGTGAATTGGATTTTCTAGATTGGGATTGGTTTGGGGGTGGGGACTGGTAAGAATAGCAGTGGTGGGTTTATTAGAAGAACAAGGAAGAAAAGGGAAGAAAATATATATGGGACAGTCAATAATACCGTTATGCGTCTAGTCGGGACAATTACGTTACCCAATCCCATCCATTCCAAATACTTCCACGTGGCATATGCTTGATTCAGCTAGCCTTCATCCGTTTCTCTATTATTAATTCCAAATTCAGTTTCGGATAGAAACTGACTATATAATATTAGAAAAATGATACATATAGATTTTTATTTTCCACGACTGTTTACACACCAATATTTTAAATATTTTCATTTTTATAAAATAAATTTATAAAAATAATATTTTTTTGTAAAATTATAATTCTATATACAATCGTGAAGTGTGTAAACATCGCGTAATCATTTTGAAAAAGAATAGAGTCTACTATTAAAAAATTAATATTTTTTATTTAGGTCTCATGTTTTTTACACTTTTTCAATAATTGTACAATTTACAGTTGCAAATATCTTTTTTCTTTGCTAGTAGAAATATCCTCAATTTAGAATGCAATTATATAAAGATTCATAAAAAAAAAATTATACGTGTATCGTTATTTATAATATTAGTCTAAATTATCAAATGCAGATCTGCATGCCTTTGATCAACTTGTCTATATTAACATCTTGGCCTGTATTTTATAAAAGAAAAAAAATAAAAGTATTATTTCAGTCATCACATTATCAGAATTTCTGTTGTTCGATCATTTAAGTGATAGGCAGACGTCTAGCTACAAAGGACTCGTTGCAATTTTACATCGAGTTGAAAGATTCACTAAAACAGTTTATCGGATTGAAATATATCATCATCAAAGTAAGTGTTTAAAGAAATACATCCCAACTTGTATTAAGAAGTTCATCGTTGGCAGTTCCATTTACAATGTACATTGCCCAACAAGCATCTGTGATATTTCTCTTTCATCTATCTGAATTATATCAAGACAAAACAAAACCAACCAATGGTGCAGATAATGAAGCATTGATCCACTCATTGACATCCGACTATGAATTTACAATACTTATCTACTTTAGAGTTGTATGCCCAAAAACTGAAAAGGATAAGGAAATCTCAACTGCTAGAAGGAGTTGGGTGTAGTAGAGTCGCTAACCCATTTACCAGTCACAACTGAATCAGGTGAAAGCGGGGGAGGAATGTTCTTCAACTGCCCAACATCATCCACCCTAATATCCACCACTTCTGCTTTCTCCGCACCCATCTCTTCATTCTTGATCCTCTTCAAAACCTCCAGTACTTCATCCATCTTAGGCCTCATATCCCTCTCTTGCTGCAAACACCGAAAAGCCAATCCTGCAACTGAGGTTGTCATCCTCCTCACAGCATCATCCTTTTCAAACCCAAGAGACGGATCAACCAACTCATGTAATGAGTGATTCTGAATCTTGTTGATAGCCATGCTAGCCAAATTTATATCGTGCCGGTGTCTATTGGTGTCCACAGCTGGTAATGATGATATAAGCTCAATCAAGACAACTCCAAAGCTATAAACATCACTTTTGTTAGTGAGTTGGTAGCACTGGTAATACTCAGGATCAACATAGCCAGGCGTCCCTTGTGGAGCAGTAGAGACATGCGTGACATCTGTCGGAAATAATCGTGACAAACCAAAATCAGCCACTTTAACACAGAAATTCTCATCTAGGAGAATGTTGTTGGTTTTGACATCACGGTGGATAACATCAGATTGATGGAGAAAGTTCAATGCCTCGGCTGACTCTATGGCTATGCTCAACCGAATGGGCCAAGTCAGTGAACCAGTGCTTGCTTTGTTTCCATTGAGATGATCGGCCACAGTTCCGTTAGAGATGTATTCATAAACGAGGAGAAGTCCTTGGCTACGTTTTGAGGTGCACCCGTACAGTGTGACGAGGTTTTTGTGCCGTAAGCGAGTTAGTATAATCACTTCATTCATGAACTGCTCAACTCGTTTGAAATTGTTTTCATACAGGCGCTTCACAGCAACCACACGTCCATCATGGAGCTTGCCTGGAAATAATTAAAAGAAGGCTTCAGAAAAAAAAAAAAAAATATATATATATATACACAACAATTTGTATGAAGTTACAATCCTACCATAGTAAACTGTGCCAAAGCCTCCATCTCCAAGTTCTCTAGAAGGGTCAAAATTGTTAGTGGCTTCTTCCAGTTCCGCATAGCTGAAGATATGAGCTCCAAAGTACGTGCTTCCCTTCTCAAGATCTGACTTTGAGTGGGCATAAGATGGGGTGCTTTGAGACAAATTAGTTGAAGAATCAGGAATGCCTTTGCCTGAAGGAGGTGTAGTAGGCAGCTCTTTGATTTTAGCGTCCTCCGCTCGTTTTTTCTTCCGTTGCCTGATGGAAAACATCCAGAAACCTAGCAAAATGCCAACAATGCCCGCACCACCTATGCCAATGCCTGAAGATGAAACGAGAGTTCACTTAAATTTTCTTCTTTATATTACTGACCTCAATGAAAACATGCAGTATGGTTCTAACACCATAAAATATTACCTACTCCAAGTGATACTCCATTCTTCTTGCCTGCAATGGTTGAAAAAACAGAATGTCAGTCAAAACGAAACACGAACAGATATTGTAGAAGAACACCTTTAACAAACATGATCACAAAAGCACAAACAGCCGTGATGTAATATAAACTTGAGTAATCCAGCAATGGAAAACAACTGTCTAGGGGGAAAAAGAACCAAGTGAAAAATCGAGAACGACAAGGTAACAATTAATTAAAAGAAAACTAGCAAATAATCTCTTTTCCATATATGCTGAAAATTATGAATATTGGTAATTTGGTATTCATACTTTATACAAATTTGGTGATAGAAGGTTTAGATAGAAGTTGGAAATAGTATCTAATACCAGCCAGAATAGGTCTCAAATAGATGTGGACAAAATAGATCACAACTAGATAGGCCTGTTCCATTACCGCTCTCATCTACAGTACTGTTCTTTGGAGAAAGGTCCATTTCATGTCAAATTGTTAAAATAACTCTTTTTCTATTAAGCTTGTAATAAGGTCGTTATAGATATTTAGTGGGGGGCGTGCATCAACTAAAAATCTCAGAACTCTGCTATACTAGAATTATGTGTGCACTTGTATATGTATAAATAGACCATATAACCGGTCTTGCCTGGGACCCATGTATCAACAAACACAAGCAGGGAATTGGTGGAACTTAAGTCCGCAATGCAAAAGCTTAATATCTTTTTCTATGTTTGTACCAAGCTGCAATCTCAAAACATATTCTACCCTCTCAAAACTAAGCACCGGTCTTGCATGGGACTCACATATCAACAAACACAAGCAGGGAATTGGTGGAACTTCAAGTCTGCATGCATAAGCTTAATATCTTTTTCTATGTTTGTACCAAGTTGCAATCTGAAAACAAATTCTACCCTCTCAAAACTAATCACGTTTAGATATATAAAATCAGTTCTAAGTAGCATATGGAAGATGGAAGGTCAGGTCAGAAATGTAATTTTCGTATAACAAGGAGCAAGATCCCATGTTCATTATTGGCTCCAGGAGTGGGATCGAACAACAGGAGAAAGATATGTGCATAATTTAATAACAATTCGTTAGCCTATCAGCAAGGATAAATTTTATAAAATCCATACTTCCCATAGCATATACATAAAGAGGCAGTGCAGCTTGAGGCAGCTTCCCTGTTAGACTCTTAAGGGCTATCAGACAGACCAAATGCAACAAATCCACTGAGTTCCAAATTAGAGAGAGACCATCAAGACAGCATCCAGTTTAAAGCACGGGCTACACGGAACACATTAATGACTAGGGCCACTAAATTCAATAGAGACAGGACAACTCAAGGATTGCAAAGCTGTTCTAAACAGAGATTATCAACTAGAGCGGCACCCCAAAATGAAACTTTTTTAGGTGCGGCCCGCATTCAAGTAGACAAAAAGCAAGAATGTGACAGAGTGAAGGTAATACGTAGGCTTTCAAATAAGAGACGAAATTACATCCAATAGTCAGGAATAACACGAGAAATGGAAGCTTGGTGTGATTTTTCGATATATGGAAGTCACAAATACATCTAACCAGAACGCGACCATCATTAAGGCCACTCCACTAAGGCCCTCAGCAATTAAGGGGGAGTGTTAGGCTATTCAACTAGTCTAAATACTTATTCTAAATCACTCAAACCATCCGTAGGCACAAAGACATAGATTAGCACCAACCATTGCACTGTCTATAATCCAAATTCGATAGGCTATTAAAATGTTTCCATTGCCATTTCTACGGATAAACAATGTCTGCCTTAGCCCGTTCCAAATTACCCATTTTGACAATTCATGTCCATCTCAACGATCATTCCCAAGAGAAAACGCTAATTTTGTCTAGAAAAAAGCTCGAATACCTGGTGGCTGGGGACAGGGATGATTGTCGCAAAGGCAGATGGGTTGGCCTGAATCCTTATCAAATCCACACTGCCTACCGGAAACAAGACAATCGGCACACTTACCATAATTCACACTGAAACCCGCCATCAAAACCTTGATAAGGGTTGACCGATTGTTTGTGAGCTCAAATGCTTCCGCCTTGAAGATTTTCTCTCTAAGACCAAAGCTACAGTTAACAATGCGCAGAATCGGATCGGTTGGAACCGGACCGGTCAGAAAATAAGCGTCGTTACTCGAATTCCCATTGATCGTGCAATGGAATCGATTAGTAGGTGTCACTGAACTCAGATTAGAGCAACCGTAGTAGATAGTGAGGTCCTCAGTGTCCGTACCGTAAGGGAATACAGCGGGATTCAGGGTGTAATTAAAGTAGTTGTGAGGGCAGGTGTTGTTCCAGAGGTCGGAGCGGACGAGGGTCATGGTTTTCGCGGTCTCGTTGAGACGGAGGACTCGGTAACTCATAGAAGCAACGGTCAAACCGGCAAATTCGTTGTCGCAAGTGAGTCGGAACTCAGAATGGCCGCATTCTCCCCGGTTACTGAAGGGGTAGGAAAGGTTCTTGAAGGGCCCGCAGTCGAAGGTCTTGGGGCAGTCGAAATAGGGGGCGGTGGCTTCATCGGAAGGAAAGGAGGTGGCGACGAAGACGGAGAAAAGGAGGAGGAAGACGGGAGGGATAGTGATTGGGTGCATGGCGGAGGAGTGGAGAAGTGAGAAGGCAACATTATTGGAGTGGAGGCAATAGGATTAGAGGCAGTTTGGTCGCTGCTGTTGGTGGGAGGAGGTTGACTGGTAACAGCGCTGCTATAGTTGACTTGGACTGTTCATCGAGTAGCCTTCAAAAAATGACCATGGGCCGTATCTTTCAACGATTAATAAAGTGGGCCTTTTGACGAAAAGCCTCAGCTTGTTCACATGGTCATGGACTGGTTTATGGTCAACTTAATGATATATTATTATTATTATTAACCTAAAGCAAATAGCAATTAGACACGTCAGCCAAACAATATTTCCAAATCCGCCATTGAATTTGTGGTGTATATAAGTTGTTGACCAACTCTTTTCTTGGATACTTGGAAACCAGAAAGAGACGTCAATGGATGTTTTTCATTGGCATGCAGGACATGAAGCTTGTTAAAATATAAAGTAATTAAGCCGATTTCATATTGATGCCTGCATGCGGTCCATTCTGTCAACTATATATCCTGATCTAGAATCATTTGTCGCCATTAATGTGAATGGCCATCTAGTGCATGATACACGCGATGCAAGGAAATTGTCATATGTTTCCATGTCGAAAGATCACCATCCTAATTAATTAAAAGCAGCCTAGCTAGCGATTACGTACGAGGCATTAAAAAGAGATGTGGAAGTTTATATATGCACAACTCAAGTTGGAGTTTTGAATTGAACCTAGCCTTTGTCGTTGGTGCAAGAAATTATTAAAGGACTTGGCCTGGATATTGGAATTGAAGACCAATTATATATATATATATATATATATATGAGTTAGAAGAATTTGATGGCGGTTTAATTTCTAATGAGAATGGGAGAAACTTTAGCACCTTTTTGTTGAAGTCTCATTTAACTAGATCACCAAAATGGGCAATTGACTTGATACACGAAGTTGTTTAGCGGTCATGATGGGTTAGGTTTGTTTGAATGGAAGATAAGACAGGTTTTATTGGTCATCTAACATTAAATAATTGACAAATTACTAATTCTTTATATTAGAAGTACTACAGTTATAAATAGATTATACAAAATATAACTCACAAACTGATGTACAGAAGTTCATATGATACGTTAGATCTATTTTACAATAAAATTAACTTTACAATTTAATGTACCACAACAAGTCACATCGATTTGTGAGTTTATTTTTGTAAAACTTTTTTATGACTAAAATTTTTATTTATTTTTACCTATCTTCCAATCATTTGATGCAACATAATAATGAAAAAATGATAGTTAAAAAAATTATGAATAGAATTTTAGAGATTTTGAAAATTGTATTCGATCCATTTTAAATCTAGCTAACACAAAATGCCACATAATAATGCAATTGTACATGATAATTGCTGCTAGATGATGTTTGTGTCTAAGGTGAAGATCAGTGTGCTAAAGACTAACCCAAGAAATCCCCCCTAAAGAGATCCAACGAAAAAATCACTCTATCATCTCTAGTTAAAATTTTAACGGAAGAAATCTAATTAATTAGTACTTATTAATTACTTTCATCTATTTATTTACTTTGATCTCGTCCAATATGCATTATATATATCCTAATGATCATTAACTCGATCGGACTCCGTATATATAGTATTATTGTTCCCAGCTCCTACGTACGTAGTTAGATTCAAACCCAAATCATCCATCAATTCCATATTCAAGAATCAGTCCATCCTTGACCAGAATAAATATTTATCTTCAAATTAACCAAAGTAATTAGCAATTAATTCTCCGAATTAAGCTACGCCTCATTGAATTCGATCTGGAAGTAAGTAATGCCTCCCTCCGATTCCCCTCAAAACAATAATCATCATCATCATATAATCGTCACCAGATGCTCATGGATGTTTCGCATATAGGATTTAAGACTTATCCTTGCCCAGCAAACAAGTTCGGAGTTTTTCCTAAATGTTTGATCTTAATTTCTTAATACTCTGGTCTTGAGAAGTTATCTTAATTTATCCATTCAAGCAGTACGAGAAAGGAAAAAATGAAAAAGGAAAAGGTAGCTACCGATCAAGATATCAGCGACCCAGTGTCTAAACGATATATATATATATAGGCAATATTAAAATGAAATAAATTAACCAGCCAAATGGATACTTACCATCTGATTCATCACACGTTGATGGAAAAGACCCAGTTTTACAGTGGCAAGCGAAAGCATTCGTGCTGGTGTTGAACCCACACCGCCCACCGGACCCATCACATCTATCGCACATGCTGTTATTTGCATTCCACCCCACCGTGAACCCAGCATCAATAGCTTCCTTCAGTGCATATTCAGTAGTTATAGTGCCTGCTTCAGTTACTGGAACTTTAACGTTGTTCTCACACAACCCCAATAACGTGATTGCAATCAAGGAGTTGCTCGAATGGTAATTGGTAAAGCCGGTACTAGCGTCTCCGGGGCAAATAAACGAAAAACCATCCGCCGGCTGAGTTGGAAGAAGAGATGAAGTAGCAGGGCAATGGTAGTAGAGCGTCAGGTTGGTAGTAGCTGAAGTATGAAAAAAGAGGCTACTGCGATCTATGGTTGTATTAGCGTAAGTAGCAGGACAGGTCGTGTTCCAGTAATCCACTCTAGCAACCTTGAGACTCCGCGCCGCGCTATTGATTTCAAGGACTCGGTAATACATGTCCGCGACATTAAGCTGCGGGGGATCGACGTTGCAGTTCAACTCGAAACCCGGGTACCCACAATATTCAGGCCGATTTGATCCCAAGAAAGGATAACCGATATCCGAAATACCCGCACATGCAAAGGTTTCGCTGCAGTTGAGGTACCGCTGATCATCATCAACAGCGTGCACAGATGGTACTGGAAATTGGACTAAGGTTATTGCTATTATGATGAAGAAGAAAGTGGCCGGAGCTGGGAAGAGATGGTTATGCATTTTGAGAGAGAGAGAGAAAGAGAGAGAGAGAGAGAGAGAAGATCGAGAGAGATTGGAAGCAAGCGTATAGAAAAGGAATTGACGAGGTGGGGATGTGTGGCTTCCCAATTCCTATCAGGCATCATAAGGAAACTGGTGGCCTTTGACGAAATGAATTCATGGGAGGTTGAAATTTTCAAAAGAGGTGCTTCTATTGGAATATTACCAGCTCGATCTAGTCAATCCACAAATTAGGTGACATAGTGCATGAATATAAGCATTCCCCTGCAAGAAATCTTGATCTTCTAGAGATTTTATTTATTTATTTATTTATATATAATATAATACTTATTAAGTTAACATGACTAGATAGGAAGTTCTGTAAACATTTTAAACTCATTTACCGAGTCAGACATAGCAGCAGAGATCACAGCCGCTCCCATAAACAAATTAAACAAATTAATGATCATGACCCCAACTCTAAGTTTTTTTTTTACATAAATTAAAATAATAATAAAATATCAAAGTCATAAAGGTACATAGAAGAGTAATCTTTAAACAGCTCTCATTTTTTAGGTTGTGTTTAGACAATGAGGTGATATCAAATATTCTATAAAATATAATAGTAAAAAAATAATGAAATACTATTAAATAGCAGTGAATATAGAGTAGTAAAAATTAATAATAAAATAATAAATAATAGTGAAGTATTACAAGAATACTCTACTATCCAAACTAGAAGTCTTATTATTCCAGATTTTTTAATATCTCCCTAATTATGAGTTCATCCGAGTGGAAATCTCCAATGATCAGTACTTCTATTTCTAGCTAGCTAGGCCTAGGAGGATAAAAATATGATCATCTTGATTATGTTATCCGAGAAAAGAATAAGCTGGAAGATAGGGATCAGATCAAGAAATACATAATCCAGAGGCCAGACAGAATTTAAAAAAGAAGAAAGAAATGTAGTCTTGGGGCTGGGGAAATATATAAGAATTTGAGGAACAACAGTCAAGATCTTGAAAATAAAACTAACCAAGCTAATTAGCTAGGCATGAAAAACTTGGAGGATGCATGGATGCCTACGGCAACGTGGTTTCTACTTTTAGGTGGAAGGTCGTCGATGAACTCGTGTCTGCTCCGTGGCTCAATCGAGTTTTCAATTCAAGCCTATAGAGCTAGTACTAATCAAACTCGTGGTGCTGAATTTTATTTTTTTTCCACCCTTGAACCACCAATTTCTATACTGGCCGGCCTCTACGCGTCATGAAGTCCAATATCACTGCTATATGTGCCAACATTACTACGATATATATAATTTGCATTTTGCCGTATATAGAAGATTAATGTATCCTACTCGTCAACATATATAGGAAGGAGAAACGACCCGAAAGTCCTTATAAAGTAACATATATAATATAATAAACGTGGATCAATATTGCTATTGATCATATAATAGTTTCAATTAAACAAGTCTTCATGTTGAACATATATATAGTTGTCCCGTTGCACGTTTATATTATATATATTATATTATATGTTATAAGATCAATATATATATCGATGAAAACGAATTCTATCACATAAGAAAATCTACTTAATTTCTTGATCGGAGTTGAGACCATCAAATAAGAGAGATAGACATATAAAACGAGTCATATTTTATGCAGAGTTTAGACATGATCTTAATCCCACGCGGAGAGAATTCAGGGTCCATTAATTGCCTCAGCATTAATATTGTTAACGTGATCATGATGTCTTCTTGGACCCACTTGAAACCCAAAATGTCAAAATGTGAGCTCGTTTGGATAGTGAGATAAAATAAGATAAGATGAAATAATTTTAAATAAGTTGAATAAAATATTGTTAGAATATTATTTTTTAATATTATTATTATTTTAAGATTTAAATAAGTTGAATTATTTATTATATTTTGTGTGAGAATTTGAAAATGTTATAATAATAAGATGAGATGAAATCATCTCTAAATCCAAATAGGGCTAATCAGGGCCAAGAATAATGCATGCGCCAGTGGATGTGATGTAGAGTGTATTGCCGTTCAAAACAAATATCTATCTTATAACTCATGTTCATTTGGTGCAAATAATTAACTTTTTTCCTAAATTAATTAATTAGCTTAAAGTGGTGGGATGGGGGCGTACCTGGTTTAACTGGTGAATAATAGCAAGTTGGTTGATTCAACTTGAGGTCATAACCACAAGCTCCCTTCAATCCCACGCAGTCACTGCACTGAGCACTATCCACCTTCCATTTCACCTCAAATCCCTCTCTAATGATCTCTTCCAATTTCGACTTAGTTCCTATATCCATCAAGTTTCCCAGAGTACTCAGAGTACTGACGGGGATAACAACACTTTGATTGCACTTGTTATTATTAGGCAATCCAGCTACCAACTCCATCTGCACATCCCCATTTACATGACAAGTGAATACTCCAGGGACAGGTAAAATGGAAGAAGAAGTGCAGCCATAGAATAGCGTCAGATTCTGGTAAAAGAGGCTAAAATCGAAAAGTGTATGATCGAGTGTGGAATTCACGTATTCTGGGGAACAAATCCCAGTCAGGTAGTCCTCTCTCGAGATTTTGATTGTCTGGGTGTTGGGATTGACAGCGAGCACTCGGTACGTCACGTTCATGATCTCTATGGTGGCAACGCTTCTCTCGCAGTTGAGCTTCAATCCTGGATATCCACAACCATTGGGTCGATTCTCTCCCCAGAAAGGAAAACCAATATTGTTGATGTTTCCGCAGCTGAACCGCGAGTCGCGGCAACTCGAGAATAAATCTTCGTAGCATAAAGAAAGAGGAATCATGGCCAAAACCATGAATAAGAAAGATAAAGAAACGAGGGAAGAAGACGACGAGAGAAGCCAGCTGGGATCCATTTTCTGAGAGAAAAAGGTTGGTAGAAGAGTAGGAGTAGGATTTATGAGTAGAGATCGAATACAAGAAACAGAGATGGGTAACCACCGATCGAGCAGCAGTGGGGGAAGATCAATAATTTAGGAAAATGATAGCTATGAGGCAAGGGATGTATGTGCTGACTTACAAGTTCATTGATTTCAACGCCCAACCGATTTTCGTCGTGCGAGTGATTACTATGGGATGTTAGTACGTGTGGTCAGTAAGCTAAGGAATACTCACGAATTGACATAAATGCATTTTACTTCATCCATTAATTGGTATTAAAAAGTTTATTTTAGACCATTTCCATTTCAAACTTCTCAACCACAAGTACGTTATCCTCAAACTCTCCCAAACTCAAACTGTGTGGTATTTTTTTTATTTTATTTTTGTGTTTTTCGGACAAAATAAGGGAGGACCGTCGTTCGAGTTTGTCCAGCCATCACCCTTCAACACACACTCCATCGGGATGATGCCCAGTTGCCGATCTTCAAGACCATCGAATCTGACATCCATCAGAGTGGAGCATAGCCCACACGCATGGGAGGAAGTTCTAGATCTCGTCTACGTGTGGCCATCATGCGCCACCGAGGAGCCTTCTGCCGATGCCACGCTCAGCTTCTTCGGAACCCCTGACTCTGGGACTTCCAAGATTGACCGTCAGCTTTCCTCTCAGAATGACTAGAGTTCTGCACGAGCCACTAGCGACGCTTTGTGCACTATTAATCCATTTTGTTTCAGTGTTTTTGTTTTGTTGTTGTTTCGTTTCTTCATTTTTACCTAAGTGAGGTGTTGAGCTTTTGGATCAGATACAATCTAGGGCAAGATCAATTCGAGAGAGGCGGGTGACGCTACGACCGGTGGTCATACGGCCAATGCTCGTGTGTAGGTGCCGCCTGCGCAGTGGATGCTGTTTTGTCCATGCGTGAGCTAGGTGCTTTTGTTGTCGGGGCTCGAGATGCCGATGCTTGTGACTATGTAGTTGTTAATGTGTTTTATTTGTAGTTTTATTTGTTATTTTAGTTATTAATAAAATATAAATATGCTATTGGATTTGGTGTCCATAACAATGTCCCATACTCTTCCTTCTTGAGAGAACAGATGGGGCTTTTAAGTTTTATTTTACAAAGTGTTTTCTCTATTAGGAGATAGTTTTTTAGAAATTAAGACAATGTCCGTCACAAAGGAATTTGTGTGTGAAAAAGTCCAGAGCTTATGCGTAGTTTGGTTTATAGTCTGGATTTTCCATGTATTAATAAGTCAACAATGTAACTTCAATTCATTAATAAAATGAGTCTATTCCATAAAGAAAGAATATTTTAGAGGGCTTTAGCAATAAAGATTTGTCAAACTTAAGTAACTATTACTAAAGTTAATAATATAAATGAGTTAAGGTCTCGTTTGGTTATGCATATGAGATGAGAAATTTGTAAATAGTAATGAGATGATTTGTAAATAATAGTGAGATAATTTGTATATAGTAATGAAATGGTTTGAGCTAAGATTTTTATAGAATTTTGGAAAACAATAGATAAAAAAGTTGAATAAGAAAATCATAAGTTAAAAGAGGATTATAATATAATTTTTGTTTTGAGATTTGAAAAAAATGATTTTTTTTTTTTTTTTTGTATCTTGTTTGAAAGTTTAAAAAAATTGTAATGATTATATTAAAAAATTAAAAATTGAGAATTTGAAATTAAAAAATGTTTACATTTAAATGATGTTTGGATGTTGAGATGAAATGATCAAATGGTTTGCAAGGTTTGTGAAATCAAATCAAGCCTTATTCTATTTTCAAGCCAGTGTGTTGAGGACACGATCACATCACTTAAATGGTAAGATCTGATCTATAAGATTCCAGTTTTAACATTTCTTTCAAATTAAATTATGTCATTAAGTACTTTATTAGATGTACACTACACACTGACTTGAAAATTAAATTTTTTAATATAAATCATATATATGGGCGTGACCATTCTAATAATATAGAGGCATTAAAGTGAACGAAATAATTTTCAGATTAAAATGGAAAATATTCTCAAATTCTTGCCAAAATATTGAGTATAAAAGAAATAAACACATGAAATTTGTCTTATAACATTCATTATTATTCGTATAAATTTTTAAAATAACATTAGAAGTTCAATTTGTACATAGGGAAACTGATTTGTACATGTCCAAGATGTATAAGCGAGTTATTTCTTTTTAAGGTGAGGGTGTTTTCTTTCTTTTTACAAATCTTGTATTTAGTATTATTCCGTACTTATCTTTTATTTGGAATGAGAGAATTGAAATTACTTTTGATTTCAAACAAAAAGGTTTGGGCGGTGTGGGGGCTGCAAGATCGAAAGAGAAGTGTTTTAGATATAAATATATTCTATAAAAATAAATATATAAATCGATATAATTTTATATTATTTGTTAAATTTATTTTATAATAAAAATATTTTAATAATTTAATAAATTATATTAAATTACATTAACGTATAAAATTATTTTGAATAAATTATTTCTGAAAAGAACGAAGAAGGATGAAAAGCATGACTTTACTAAGAAGCAAGTTTCGCATTCAGTATGCCGGGAGTAATAAATACTAATAGAGCCCAAAGTAGGTGCGGAGCCTTTGGATGATGTAGCCCCGCAACTAGACTTGGCCCCATTTGGATTGAAAATTTATTTTAATTTATCTCATTTTAATTTTTTTTAAATTTATATATAAAATAAAATAAATAATTTAATTTTTTTAAAATTTTAAAATAATAATAATATTAAAAAAATAATATTTTAATAATATTTTATTTAACACATTTAAAATCATCTTTAACTTATCTTTAAATTGAATCCAATGTTCTAAGATCTGCTGTACTTACGTACACCTACAATTCGCGTTTGGCACTGCCCGTTTCCCCCTACCACCCACCCACCCACCCTGACGACGTCGTTGACAAGGTTTTTTCAAGGGGGCGGTTACTATGTCGCCCCATTTTGACCGCTGGACATATCATCCAGCGTAAATTTTTTTTTTTTTTCTTTTCATATTTTTTTAACATATTTAAATATATTTAAAAAATAAAAAAATATATCAATACATTTAAAATCACTTTCTTAACCACTAAGTAAAAAAAATAAAATAAAAAAATAAATTTTGACTAGGGATCAAATAGAGGTGTCAAATTAAAGAGGCAAAGTAGACTTTCTCTTTTTTCAATAGAGAAGTGCTACAATGTTTTAAATTTCGTTTCAATAATCAACAGATAAATTATTAAAAGTGATGAGATTTTAAAAATTGAGAATGAGTAGATATATATATATATATATATATATATATATTTAAAGTTACAAAAAAATTAAAATGATATAAATGACTTCTAAATTAAAATCACATGAATGCTCTGTGTATATATATATATATATGTTCGTATATATGTATTTAAAATTTATAAAAAAATATAATCCAAACTCAATAAAATTATAAATTTTTCATTTAAAAAATTTGGAACAGAACGTAGACTAGAATAAAATTCCAGCCGGAATTTAGAACACAGAATTAGCATTTATAGTATATTGGGTACTACATCTAAATAGAAAATTCCAACCTTTCCACCAAGAAATCGACATAATTTAAAACTATGGTTACAATCATAAAGGAATTTCACAAAAGTAAATTTATAAATTGATATTATTTTATGTAATACGTTAGATCTATTTTAAAATAAAAATAATTTTACAATATAACATGTTACATTAAGTTACGTTTATTTGCAAGTTTATTTTTATAAAATCTTTATTGTTAAAATATTTATCATTTTAGTATTTCAATATCTCTTCTTTAAAAACATTATCACAGGTGACACGACTCAATCTTACGCTTTCTAGTTGGAACATGACTTTTATATATAATGGTTATAAAGAAAGTCCAAAATATATTTCGACCCATATCCGAAAAAAAGAATTAGTCAAAATTATAATTTAACTTATCATTCTCATGCAGTAAATTCTATTCACAAACATATACATTCTGATATCATTTATAAGTGCACATTTGATCTTTTCTAATACACAAGTTATTCTTATATGTTAGTAATGTATGGTAATCCAACGAGCTAATGAGTCCAATCAAATTCTATATGAGTTTATTGACCAGTAATATCTCAAGAGTGTGGCTATACATCAGCTGCACTATCCGAGTCCGCATACTTTACACGATATTTTTTTTTTATTCCTCAACACAGTGTGCTGCGGCTACAACGACTGATGTAAATAATTTTTCATATCCCAATGAATAGATTTTTACAAGAGTGTGTATTATTTAATAATTTAAAAATTGAGAGGTTTTGGTTTCTATACAAATCTTATACAAAAGAAATTTACATATTATATCGTTTTAATTTATAATTAAAAAATTTTATAATGTGATATATTACATTAAATCATACTATAAATTTTTTTTGAAAGGTTTATGCGAAAATAATATTTTCTTATTTAAATTTTATTTACGTTTACAAAACCATATTGGATTTACACGTGGAATGTCCTTGTTCGGTCCCATCCTCAACAGCATTGCCTCTACGGTCGTCACAGTTTCTCCGGCCCAAACAGAAAGCTCAACAATTTTATTTTTAGGACACGTTTGAAATTTAGGTTGAACTGAAATTAATTCAATTTAATTTTAAATTAAATTTAACATCTAAACATCTAATTCTTAAATTATTAAACTCATCTCAATTCAAAATCTTTTTATACATGAGATCTATAATTTTTTCAACTCAACACATCTTTACATACGAAATTCACAATCTTTTTCAACTTCTTATAAATACATATAAATTCATCTTAACGAAAATTCTATACACCATACTACTATCTTATTTTTATTTCTCTAAATAAGATGTAATACATTTATCACTATTAAATGATTATTTATTACATATTTTTTATCATCTAATAATAATAAATATACCATATATTACTTAGTATAATCAAAATAAAATAAAAATATAATGTATAACATTACTTAATATTTAAATATATTTAAATACTTCTATTTATAAATAACTCCACTCAACTCGACCTGCCAACGGGGGCTTAAAGTCATTGTCCTGAATTCGTCGCTATCATCCGACCGGTCATGCACGATTGTTACGCTAACGCGTTACGCACGCGTAGAGCTCCATTTGGTCTTTTCAGCGAAAAAAGCAATTCACCATTCGTTGATAATATAATCGAGTAGACTCGATTAGATTGGATTTCCAGCTTTTTTCTTCTCTGAATTATCATATCGGCACACATGCGAAACAATTGGCTGTATACACTGGAAGAAGAAAGAGAGAGCCTCTCATCACTCCCACACTCATAACTTTCCGAAACCTAGGTTGGTTTTCTCATATCCCGCGTCTGGCTTTGATTTTATTCTCTGAATATGTTGAGATATTTGTAATTTTGTGCTCATTTGACGTTTATGCAAAACACTAATGGGTTTCCATTTCCTCATTGGTATTTTCAAATATCCTTGCCGTTTCTGTCCTCTCTCTCCTGTTTTTAGTTTAAGTTGAGATTTGCAGAGTTAAGTCTTATGGGGCAGTCGGAATTTGGCAAGTTTTCAATTCTTATATTTTATTGGGGTTTCGGACACATGATTAGGGTTAATTGCATATTGTTGAACTTGTTGCTTGGTTTACATGTTAAGGAATAAACCAAGAACATTGTTCTGCTGTATTTTTTATTCTTTATTTTTTATTCTTTATTGTTCTTTATGTTGTATTCTAGCAGCGTGGCCATAGCATCTTTCACGGGCATTGATATTTACTCCTTGTATCTTCTTTGTTTCTTGGAAATTACTTCCCTTTCCGGCAATATTGATTCAATGATAGTTGGACAGTGATTTTATAATTGTAGATAGCTGTTCTGCTTGGGGATTACCCTGTCATAGATTTTGTAATTTACCATATATTGCGATTATCAATCTTAACATCTATAGCTTGTCTTCATATTCGTTGATGTGCTCGTGCATATTCTGCTAATCTGGTATTTAACTGATTTTGGGAATACTTGTCATTGATGAGCTTTTAACATAATGACTATATTTAACTGTCAAGTGCTGTTGTACCTTTAGATTCACTGATTACCATATCTTTTATTTTTCAGCTCTTTCAGATTTCGAAGGAGGATACTTATTAAAAAAAAAAAAGATGTCACTTGAGGTTGTGAACTGAAATTAGTCAACAGATTATCATGTAGAAGAAAACAGATGTATTTATTTACCCTTTAGCCGTGTGAGAGCTTGTTTGAGGTAGCGGAATGGAAAAGAAAAGAATAGATGACTATGAACCAGGTCCCATTCCTTCACCAAGACCATTGGACAGATTTGGGTTTGTAAAGCAGGAACCTAATAGCTCTCCTGATGGTTTAAATAGAGGCAGGTCTGCTCATGAATACGAGAGGTATGTTATTCTTTTACTGAATCATATAAAACTTTTCTGCTGAATGATTACGCATGATTACACATTCATCTTGTTCATTTACATGGACATTGATTCCTTTAAGGGAGGAAGGAAGGGTTAGAAAATGGAGGAAAATGATTGGGGTTGGAGGGAGTGATTGGAAGCATTACGTTAGGAGAAAACCCCATGTTGTCAGAAGGCGTATACGGAAAGGAATCCCTGATTGTTTAAGAGGACTTGTTTGGCAGTTGATCTCTGGAAGTCGGGACCTTTTGCTGATGAACCCTGGGGTTTATGAGGTATGCCTTTCCTTGTCCTGATAAGTAGCCTTGAAATTTTTTCGTACTTGATAAGTGGAAGATATATCCATTTAACCATTGCCATTGCCTGATATATCTCTGTGGACTGCATGAGTTTGTGTTTGATTCTTTAATGATCAATGGAAAATGAATTTCACCCTCTTTGCTAATTCACAACAATATTTTTAAACAATATTTCACTTCTCATGGAATGGGCTAGTTGGGATTAGACTTTTTGATTTTTGTAGAATAACATGAATGATATGTGGATTTAGATTTCGAGTTGATTTGCAGTTTGACCTGTGTTGATTGTTTTGGTGGGCACATAGTAATTCACCTTTTTGTATTTATCTTTCTCTTATAAAAACCTTGAATGATGAAAATATCACGCCTCTTAATAGGTGAGATGGAACTGCTGCATATTTTATATTTGCTTTGAACTAGGCTGCTTTTTTTCAGACAGCCTTCTGATAATTGCAAGCAAGGGTGATGCTACTGGCAGTAGCCTAAAGTTTAGGGTTTAAATGTCACATCCATTCCTAGAAGAACATGCTCGAACTTCCCAAGGTCCATTTGCTTTAATGGCTTTCAGCCTTTCCCACCTTATTTAGCTGCATATTACTACAAATGAGAAGGACCAAGGCATAGATTAATTCACCACAATTGTTCTATTCCAGATTAGCCATATTAACTGTTGCAGGTTTGCATCATATTTCCCTGCATATCTAAATTTTTTTTGTATATATTTAAACTGAAGCTCATGATCCTACTGCAGCCATCAAAATGATTTCTTATTTAGTCATCCATTCACAGCTAAGGTTGCTTGCTCGACTAAGAGAAATGTACTTAGTATGTGAAACGATGACTATTGAGTATTGAATCTGCATCCATGATGCAGTGAAAAGTGGAATGAGACTGGTGAGAAGCCTAGGGCGACATTTATGACATGTTGGCTGAGAAACACCTCTTGGGTGAATTTTTCTTGATAAGTAACTCTTGAATGAATTCTACTTGAAAATGAGTGTCTGACTGATCGTTAGGTATGTTTTGGTCAACCTTTTGCACTACCAAAGTGGGGCTTGGTTGGAAGATCGCAACTATCGTGGAAAAAGATGGTAGTTAGTTGAGGTTCTGGAGCTTGGTTTCTGTGGTGCAATTAAAGTGCCCGGGAAATGCGGAGGTTTTGTTTGACATCAAGCAATAAATAATCTGGTAACAGAGCTTTTGCTTTAGTTAGGGAAGTTGAGCATGGTTCTTAGTTGTAGCGACTCAGAATTTCAGGTTATCTTATGCTTTACATATATTTGATCATATGACCATTTTGACCTGGTTTGTGTTATATACTCAGAAGATTGTTTTCCAGTATCAAATTTGATGCCCTAGGTGGATTGTGGACATTAGCTTTGTGCTGTTAACTTAGCAAGTCCATACTGTTTTATTTTCTAATCTCACCAAAGGGTTCCGACTCAAATCCAGTAATCTTTGCCTGAGCTAAGCTAATGTTGGCCAGCCTGGGTTAATTATCAAATTGTGTTGGGTAAAGAGTAATTATCAAACTGTGTCTGGATAACTGCCTTCTTTTTATTAATAAAACTTTAATTGTACTTGTAAAAAAAACTTTGCTGTTAAATGATAATATTAACTTGGCTTCCATACAGTGCTATACACCATGATAATGTGGAAGTTTTGGGTAAAAATCACATGTCATTCTGCTAATGTCGTGTTTTTATCTTGCCAGGCACGAGTGTTTCAAGTTAATTAATTCTTCCTTCTTTAATTTCAAATAACTAGCACTGCTCTTATCCTGTTCAGCATCTTAACAGAGTCCAGTCTGTTTTCCTCCCTAACAGAATCGATATTCTTGGCTTTGGTTGATTCTTGAAATATTTTGGGTTCATTTTCAATTAATGCCGTTCTTCCATGCCACAGACACTTTCGCATCTAGTTGTGTTATGCTGATGGGATTTTATGTTCATGCAGCAACTAGTAATATATGAGACGTCAGCTTCAGAACTAGACATAATACGAGACATTTCTCGTACATTTCCCTCACATGTTTTCTTCCAGCAGAGACATGGACCTGGTCAAAGGTCACTTTACAATGTTTTGAAGGCATACTCTGTCTTTGACAGAGATGTTGGATATGTTCAGGTTTGACTCTTGGATGCTCTAATTGCTATTCTATTTACTGTGTCTATAAATCTATGATACTAAATGATAGATCTGAAATGCAGGGAATGGGTTTTTTAGCTGGTCTCTTGCTTCTGTATATGAGTGAAGAGGATGCTTTCTGGTTATTGGTTGCATTACTGAAAGGAGCTGTCCATGCCCCAATGGAAGGATTATATCTGGTAAGCTTTTTCTCTGTAAATACATCCTTTTTCTCATCTTAGAGGTGTAGCCAACTTAGCATGTCGGCTAAAAAATGCAAGGCTATAAGAATGACTTTAGGCCGACTGCTAGGTCAGTCGGGATTTCAATCTATATAGTTGAATTTCTTGTTTTTCAAATTTCTTTCGATAGTGCAAAAAGAAGTGGCTACAATTTAGGAAAAACGATGAACTTGAATATAAATTTTTGCTCAATGCTAGCTTGTGTAATTATACCCCACGTTATACCATAACAAATTAGGCTTAAGAGTGGTTTGTTGAATCACGTTGAAGCTGCTACAGATTAATTTTCTAAGACAAGTCTAAATGGTATCTTTCGAGTCAGATCTTCTAATACTTTGTCATATGCTGGCCAGAAGAAAGGGTAGTCTCTAGTAATAATCCAAAAAATTATATTTTTTCCCAGAGCATGCTAATACTGTTCTAAGCATTTTTTTCTGTTAATTAAACCATAACAACTTACCAAAAAAGACTAAACCATAACTTTCTGAGAAGTAGTAGATGTTGACTTCAGGCATGGATGGCATAAGTAGGCAAAATGGGGGGGAGGTTGTTTGGGGGGGAGGTCCACATGTTTTACTCTTAGCCATCCTAAATCATAATTTGAAGTATTTTTTCGTCCACAAATATTTTGGAATGATGCTAATCTCACTTGAAGATGAAGGTTATGATTTCGTATAAATATTCATACACTAAAGGACTGTGAAATTGTCTATTTTTCATTATCAAAGCCAAAGTCCCATCTATTTTGATTTGACTGCAGTGAGAAATATATATTTGATTTACTTATAAAAAAAAAAAGAAATATATATTTGATTCTCTTAAATCTCTTGTGATATGTTTGTTTATAGGCAGGGCTACCTCTAGTACAGCAGTATCTTTTTCAGTTTGATCACTTGGTGAGAGAGCATTTGCCGAAACTGGGGGAGCATTTTTCCCAAGAGATGATAAACCCTAGCATGTATGCAAGCCAGTGGTTCATTACAGTTTTCTCATACTCTTTTCCATTCCACTTGGCTCTTCGAGTTTGGGATGTCTTTCTCTATGAGGTTAGTGACTGGTAACATTATATGTCTTTCCTTACAAGTATTTTTATTGTGTTTGGAACTTGATATATATATCTATTATTTATATTTTTCAGGGTGTTAAAATTGTTTTTAAGGTTGGTTTGGCCCTATTAAAGTATTGCGCTGATGATTTGGTGAGTATCAGAAGATCTTTTGTCTGCTCAAGATTTGACCTAATAGTCTAATGCCTGCTTGCCATGTTTTTTTTATTAGACAAAATTACCTTTCGAGAAACTCATACATGCTTTGCGCAACTTCCCCGAGGATGCAATGGACCCAGACACATTATTACCAATGGCCTACTCAATCAAGGTCCTCTCTCTCTCTCTCTCTCTCTCTCTCTCATCCACCTTTAAATGGTGTTGGTTTTGCAAGTGCCTGTGTACTCTGGTCGTCTCCATGTAGTCCTTTTCTGGTGCTTGAAATGCTTTGTTTGAGGTCCTTGGATTTTCATTCATCACTCTATTTCCGATTACTTGGTGTAAGTACATTTTTTTTTATGATGATTAGGTATCTAAGCGTTTGGAGGAACTGAAGCAGGAGTATGAGAAGAAGCATGGAAAGACAGTGGAATCAGCAGAATCTAACGACAAGCAGAGACAGTCGCAATGAAGCTTCTTTTCGTCTAACAAGGAGTTTAAAAATAACTCACCTAGACACGCACATATATGTGTATTCCAATTCTTTAATGCTTTGGTGGAATATCGCATGAAGAAACATGCCTTGAAAACATTGACCATGTAATCGTGTGATTGTTCATAGCTGCTCTATCCAGACTGTTAATGTAAGAACTCTACTAAGTCAGTTTACACGTGAAAGCTTTTACCAGCAAAATGCCTCGTTTGTTAGGCAGTTCAGATGAGATGAAATAAGATGTTTTGTTGAAAGTTGAATAAAATATTGTTAGAATATAATTTTTTAATATAATTTTTATTTTAAGATTTGAAAAAGTTGAATTGTTTATTATAGTTTGTGTGAAAGTTTGAAAAAGTTATAATGATAAGATGAGATGATTTTATATATCCAAACCGGACCTTAAACTTCCATCTTCTAATACTGATGAAACCCATCTGATGTATACACTATTTCATTTGGAAAAGTCAGAGAATGTCTAGGTGGTTGTTTCTGTAAATAGATTATGGTTTATGTTGTAGTATGCGACTCATATCAAGTGTAACAAGTATACAAGAGAAAGTAGGTTGATGCCGAAAGTGGAGTGAGGGGAGCGTAGCGTACCGAGCAGAATAGAGCATAATTTTCTAATACTTCTATACAGTTAGGGTTAGTATAATACATATGATGTAACCTTACTTTTGACAGTTAGCGAAAATTTAGCCCTCGCTCCTATGGATGCAGGCATATTGTCGAACAACGTTAAATTTGTGTATTTTTTTTACTTTCTCCCTTTTTATGTATTATTTATCGTAAATGCCGCAAGTAGCACAACAGTTTATTATTTGACATTGTTGGTCTTTTTATGAGGGGTAGAAATAGACAACATGAATTACAATCACGAAAGTTGTGAAAATTGTTCAGAAATTATGTTGGTGGTTTTGTTTAATATTCATGGAGGGAAGGAAAAGAAAAGAAAATTAAATAAATTAGCATCTTATTCTCTCGCAGAAAGAAATAGATGAGAGAGATACACAAAGTCCATAAACCAACCAAGAATCATGTGAGTCCTTCAAAGGAGTACTGGTCCACTGGATCATCCTTCCAAGAACCAAGGTCATTGACAATGCCACTTAGCTTTTTTTCCAACACTTCTGAACATATCTGCCCCAACATGTGGTAGAAAGACATGAGATCAGACAACTGTTCTACTGTCATTTTCCCCATCACGATCCTTGCTAACCTTTCTTTCTCCGCGTTCAACTTCAATCTCTCTATGTAGGAACCCGCATTCCTCACTGTTGCACCCATCTGCTTCAGCCTATTTTCTTGCTGCACGCTCAGCGCTGTGTTTGACTGCAACTCAAGATGATCAAAACAAATAAGAAACACAATCGGAAACATTAACACAAAATCATCGAATCATGCCTGTATTTGTTATAATGAGGAAACCCACAAAAAAATTGTTTGAAATATATGTCAAAGCTGGATTCTTTGATCTATATTTCGGTACATTAATAGTACCTCAAGAAAGTCTGCTCCAGCTTCGAGTTCAGATTCTTTCCAGGGATGCATCCCACGGCCAGTTGCGTAGATATTTTTCGCGAGTGAGAAACTCCGCACGATAACTTTTCTTTTATTCTCCATTTCTTGATCGAGCTTTATGGGTTTTGACACTGATGTTGTGCTATTAAGTTTCTTCTGATAAGCAATAACTGCCTTCACAAATTCCTGCCAAATGATTTCTCATATCAACAGTAAATTAATCGATTAAGAAATGGATAAACCAAACATCAATTTCATTAGATCTGCTGCATATATCTTAGATGAGAGATCACATATATGAAATCACAATCTTGAAACCTGATAAGCAAATGGACATCCTGGATAATCAAATTCGTCAGAGTCCGTCTGCCTCATTCTCTCTGGATGAAATTGGAGTCCCATAATGAATTTACCCTCATCTGGATTATAAGCATCCGCATCATAAAATCCTTCAATCAAACCATCGGGTGCAAATGCCATTGGAACAAATCTCTGAGCCAATCTCTTGACTCCTTGGTGATGATAGCTATTCACCCAAATCCCCATTTTCCCTTCTTCCTCCAAAGAATCCTTGAACCAATGATGCAAGGGGGTATTCTCCGCCACCTTAACCACATGCCTATGCCCATCATAATTGTCATAATCAATGTGCTTGACTCTCTGATCATCTGGGCACTTGCTTGATACTTCTTTCTCTATGTCTTGGTAAAGGGAACCCCCACATGCAACATTTAATACCTGCGAACCCCTGCAGATTCCCAAGTAGGGTATGTTTCTTTCTAGGCAAAGCTTTGCGAGCCTCAACTCGATCGTATCCTTCTCTTTATCAATGGCGGTATCACTGGAATGAAGCCCCCTGATTTCTTCTAATTCTTCTGGCGAAAGGCCAGAGGTTTCTTCTTCATATAGAGATGGATCAATGTCCTCTCCTTCACAAAGAAGAACGCCATGGATGGGCTCAAAGCTATCTAATAACATATGAACCCCATGAACACGGGGAACAATGACCGGTACTGCACCATAGCCTACTATAAGATCGAGATGATACTCACCTGAGAATTATTACATGATCAATTTTAGCGTATTCTTATATAAAAAAATAACAACAATATTTCAAAATTTCGCCGTATTATTAAAGAGGAGAAAAGAAATGAACAATATACATACATACATACATACATACATATATATATATATATATGCCGGTTGTGAAACTTGATTATACAAGAAACTTTGATGTGAAAGAGAACGTACGTACCCACAAAATCGACGAACTTATTTTTGCGAACGCTACGTCTAGAGACGATGAGAACGCGAGGGAGGATCACGGAGAGATCATCTGAGGCCATGACAGTGATGATCAGAAGGATTCAACTATGGCTTTCAAGATTGGATATACTCTAATGGAAGTTTTTCACAAGTTGGATTTCTTTCCATACACACACACACATATATATATATATAGATAGATATATATACAGCTTAAGAAGAAAAAGAACAGCGCTATCATTTTTCTTTTATTTATATTTTGTTAGTCTTTGGTTAAGAGTAACGGAAGTCAGAAACATGCGCGCAGTCGGCCTGGCGCCGCGTATGATCGATCGAAATTCCATTTAGGACTTGGGTTTTTGCATTTATCAAAATTAATTAGGTAGGTACTTTATCCGAGATTTATAAAAATAAATTTATAAAATAATATATTCTGATACGTTAAATTGTAAAGTTATTTTTATTATAAAATAGATTTAATTAATATTTTATATAAAATCATATCAATTTGTGAGTTTTATTTTTATAAAATTTTTTTATAATTACAACATTTCTCGATTAATTAAAGATTAGCGTTTGTGAAATATTAAGATTTTTTTTTTCTGGGTAATGTAAATAAATTAAACCTAGCTACCTAATAATTAATAAGTACGTTTTATGAAAAGAAAATGTGATTTATAATGAGATCTCAACTCATGGTGCAAATTATTAAAATATTAATTACTAGATAGCTAGCTAGCTAGCAGCTGCACCTTACGTTATAACCAGAGTGTAGTTACCAAGTGTTGGTCGGGAAGATGCATGTGGCAGATTTAATGACACTTGGCTGGTTGCTTGTGCTTATCTTAATTGGGACTTAATTAGGTGGACATAAAAGGGTCAAATTAGGTGAGGCCGCCGGAAGTTGTTGATGATGAAGATCATCTCGATAATTAATTAATTAAATAAATTAGGTAAGAGTATTTTTTTTTTTTTAATGAATGGATGGATGGGCACATGATGATGCGGAGGAATTATAAGTGTATATATTATTTAGGTGTAATGCTATACGTCACACTATCATTCTATTTTGATCATATTAAATAGTATGTGACACATTTATTATCATTAAATGATAAAAAAATATGAAATAAATAATTATTTAATAGTAATAAATATGTCACATCATACATAATGAGATGGTAGTATAATGTATAGAATTTTCTATTATTTAGAAGAGGGCTAGTAGCTGTAGTACTTATCCACTTGCATGCATGCTAGAGTACTAGTCAGTCTTCTAGTGATGGTCATGAGAGGAGAATTAGAAGGCATATAATATAATGATTAGATAGAGGTTTATAGACGGCCATTTTTTGGATAATATTCCAATAATATTCGCGTCTCAAAAGAAACATATATATCGAATTAAGCTGCTTAATTATAATTTAATTAATTCCAAATACAGCGACGTATTAATCGCATCATGCATGTAGCTTGTCATCGTGTCAGCTCTTATCCAAAAACTAGCACGTAGTAGTTCAGATCAAAACATACATCCTCACGTACATTACCAGCAATTGTTTCAAGAGGGAATTAGCTGCCTCCGATAATTATCAATTAAAAGAGTTTGTGGGGGAAAAAGAAATTAATAAGAGCTTTATGGAAACATATCTCACAAATTTCATGTGATAATTAATTAATGGTTTTATATGATCATGATCAACGTAATAAATAATATATATATATATAATTAGTACTCGATCGGAACATGCAATGACATAAATTAATTTCATGGTCGTCAAATATATAATAGGCCGACTCCCAAGTGAATAGACGTTGATCAGCTAATTAAATGCAGAGATCAGATTAAACAAACGTACAAAGATACAGATCCGCGAGCAGCTAGTTCCTCATCATGATGATCACGGCCAAAGATCAGTTGGATCAATAAATGCATTAATGATATATAATATGCATGCAGGCCCTCGACCACCTTGTTAATGTCATTTTTTTTTTTTTTCTTTTTTTACAGTACCTGGATCGATTGATCGATGCAATATGGCCGTTGCATGCGTACGTCCAACTGATGAATGTTTGTCAAAAGGTCGGTGATAATGACTCACTGCTTACGCGTCAGGGGCCAGGGCTGCCTCTTGTTCCAAGCCATGACCAATATGACTGCATGCATGCCTGCTTCTAGTTCAAGCTTTGATTGATTCGATTCGTTGAATCGCCAGAACGTCCCTGCAGGTCCCAGCGACGTCACTGCTCATTTTAATTCCATAAACAAACTATAAAAAAAACATGCGTTTCTCCCCATTTTCTTGCAACCTACGTATACATGAGCAAGATTTTTTTTTTCCTCAGATTAATTCTAAGTGAGATTATTGATAAATTACGAAAAATATCAGATCAACTTTGAAACTCGCTCTACGTACGTAGTGCCCAGCCATTATGAAAATTATTTGGAGATAATTTTATCACTTTCATGTAAAATTATTATATCACTTTCAAATTCGTGAGATTTGGTTAAAGAGATCGATAGATGGGTCGACAGATTATTCTCACTTTCAAATCCCTTTACTTGCAAGTATAGGGATTTTGTATCTTTCCTGTCTCTTTTCCATGAACAGTTTCAAGAAATTTGGTAAAAGTACAAACCTTGCCCGATTAATATATGGGGTTTGACTCCATGGCTAGCTAGCTACTTTAATAAAACGATTATATATATATATATATATATATATATATATGATCTATACATCAATGAAATCTTCTTGAACATTTGAAGATAAACATGTGGAGATGGATACATGAGAATTCGAAATGATCACGATGTCTTTGTTATCGCCAACAAGCTTAAAATCAAGGCAGCATACACGTTCTACTGAAGATTGAACAATGTTCATATCATTTTGTGCTATTAGGAATTAAAACGTATCAGAATTTCAGCAAGAATTTACCCCCCCTCTTTTACTTTTGATATCCCACAATGAAACCATCAAAAGAATAATAATATATATATAAAAAAAAAAAAAAATTCCTGTTTTCAGTCTATATATCATGACCTGATAAACAGGGAACAAAAACCGCTTCACCTGACATATTAGGAGATAAAAATAAAATAAAATTATCCCCACAGGACACCCATTGATAGGTCAAAATCAGACTTCATGGGTTTTGAGTTTCCTCTTGGCTCTTTACTTTTACCCTGAGCATGTCTGTGAAATTGCCCCTCATGATACGACCAAATCTAGTGTCCTCTACTGGCAGCGGTGGCAATGGATTTGGGGACTTGGGAGGCTCTTGTGGTGGCTCTGTACTTTCTTTCTTGCCCAGCAGCCCACCTTCCCCAAAGAAACTACTTACTGATGAGGCAAGTCCGAGATGAGCACCCATCACCTTACTGATTGTCTCAAAAGTTCCACCTGATCTTTCCTTCATTATGATTTCAAGGGCTTCCTTGTGTGCTGGATCCAGTGCATCTGTGTCTTTTAACAGGTTCTGCACAGCAGGTAGCAGGAAGTCTCTAACACTAGTTGCTGGAAGATCTGCAATAAGCAAAGATTATTATATCCAGCATCATACATTTAGCATGTAAAGAAACAAAAAGCGAAAGAGAAAGCAAACCTGTAGCATCCAGAGCACGAATTGCCTCACAGAATGCATTGGCTTTCTCACGACGACGCAGCACATCACTTGCAGAAGTTGGGGTGGTTGAGAGTTGGAAAATCTTGGACAAAAGATGTATCTTATGTTAAAGAAATAAACAGCATCAACTGGTGGCTTGGTATTAGAAGCTAACTAGAAAAATGATGCATCTACTTGGAACATAAAATGAGAAGCAAGGAAAAAAAAAAAAAAAAAAAGGGTCAGGGTGCAGCCTAGTGATAAAAGGGCAGACTTGGGATGAGCCGTAGACTCGGATATCCTGGGTCCGAATTGGCACCATGGAGCTTTCCCAGATTATCTGACACATGGTTCTGGTGGGTGGGGTTGTGACTCCCTATGGGAAGGGTCCAAAGGGTCTTACCTTGGTGAGGTTCCACGACCTTAAAAAGAAAAAATCTAAAGAAGAAGGTTGAGGATATAATCTCGCAATTTTTCCGTTGTATGTGGTACAGCAACAACCATAGCACGAACCACAGCAATAGTAGCTTCATGAGACCCATCTTCAAGAAAAGCATCCATTTGTACGCGTATCTTATCAACAATCTAGGAAATGTCAAAGGTTTGATCAGCCAAATGCATTAAACTGTCCCATTACCATGTCAGGGCAGAAAAAAAAAATTGTACCATATCATTTTTAAAATGCTGGGCCACTGCTCCAAATGCATCTATGCTTGCATACTTCACATTTAGGTTTTGGTCAGAGCCCAGAGTAATTAGAGCAGGCAAAATGTGAGTAGAAGCAACTTTTGCATCGATATACGGTACCTGTTAAACAAATGCAATTATAAAAGTCTTAATCTCAATGTCAGATGCAGCTGGAAGTCATAGTTTCACAAAGTGGGTATGCTTACAATGACTTTCAACAAATTAGCAGCACTTATTTTCATATTTATGTTGGAGCTGACAACCATTTCCCACAGAATATTAAAAATCATACCATGATGTTCTTCAAAGGTGCTGCATTACAGAAAAGATCCATCAGTCAAACAATGTAGAACAAATAATTCGTTCTAAAGTGATGCTGATATACCAACCAAAGGAAACGGATAGCATTGAAAATCTCATTGCGCTTTGTAGGTGTACTTTCCTCCATGCTACCTCCAATCAACAACTTTCTCAAGTAATCTGCTAACTTTTCATGGTTATGAGGAGAAGCCAACACGCCTGCCAAAAGTAGTGGCAAGACACACATAGTAGCGAGTTTCTCGGCCATGGCAGTTCTTGGTCTCAAACCTGTAATCAAGCAACAGTCAAACATCTCACCATGATGTGAAAGAACAGAACATGTTAAGATCCACAACCTTTTATTCTTGATTGGACTCTAGAAGGGAAAAATGTCAAATCAGCATCATCCCCAACTGCTACCAAAAATACAGGCAGCATTATGTGCGTGAGGTAAGAATCCCCAAATCGTTCAGATACAGCCAACAAAAACTGCATTACCAAGATATAAATCAAGAGCAACTGGATGAGTACTATTCCCATCATATAGACAAAACATGTTAACATGAACAGCCCTAAGGTTATGCATTGGTACCTTTGTAGTTCGATTTCGTAAACTATCTTCTTTCTGAGGTAACAAACAGGCAAGCTGAATCAAGTCAGGAAAGCAGTCAACATGCATCCACTCAAATGCAGGCCATTCAACATGTCCCCTATTCAGTCATATACAAAAATAACTCAAGAAATAACTATGGTAGAAACAAGGCTATCAAATGAAATAATGAAATTATCTCAAGAAAAGGTTATGTAAATAACCAGAACAAAAAAAGAAGAAATTTATAAAATAAATTAATTAATAAAAAAAATACAAGGGGAAAAACCAGATACCCTGCATACAACTCAAGCAAGGAGGTTGAAAATGTTGTTCCTGATGTTTCAGGATCATAAGACAATGGGCATGTCTCAAGTGCTTTCTGGTGCACATAAGGAAGCAATTCTGTCAGCGATCTCAGTAAAACATCAACACTCCAGCGTTCCTGTTCTCCTAAAACTCGAAGATGCGACTCCATGGATCCTTCAACCCCAGAAAGAGGTGGACAGCGCTGCAATATTAGATAAACAAAAGATAAATATATAATCCAGAGCGAATGGAATGTTCTCACTAATAACTGACTACGCAATACTAAGAAATCAGCATACCTGAGCAGAGCTCAAGATATGGGAAAGTAAAACTCTCAAAATATGGTCTAATTTGTTTCCCCAATTTATCACTGCAGGAACTAGTTCTTTGAGTGTAGCTTCGACCACAACTCCAGAAGGATCGCATATTAATTGGAACATGAGCTCCTCCACCTGTCAACAAACAAAATAAAGCATTGGAGAAACTTTTTTTCCGATTTATTTTACATCTTCTCCTATCTTATAAGTCTTCATATTATGGTAAGGGGAAAAGGCTCCATTCCCTAGATCATGCGTGATCGTCAACCTGTTCTAGAGCTTACATTGCAGCCAAATCTGTCAAGTCAGAATTCTTCTCCATGACTGCCTCGAAGCATATTTAGTGAGGCTGACCTTGAAATATTTCTCCACATTTGGACAGCGTGGAAGCAGCAAAGCCAGATTATGAGCAGCAGCCTCCCGGACAACAGTTGCAGAATCTTCAATAAGTTGTTGCACAATAGACAAAATTAGAGAATCGCGAATCTCAGGCCGGACAAATTCTGCAAGCTCTCCACATGACTGGGCAACAAGCAGCCTGCGCTCCTCATACATGTGATTTATCTGCACATTCAAACAAAATAATTTTTTTGATAAGTAATTTGATCTCATTAGAAAAGCATAGAGGGGTGCAGCCCTTCACACAGGAATTATATAAGAGAGCCCCCTATTCAGAAGTAAAGGAAGAACAGCAACTCAGATAATCAGAAACAGAATAGAAAAGTGCAAACCATTACGTGCTGCTAATAAAACAAAAGAATAAACACCTATTTCTTGAGGTAAAAGCAACAGAATGGGTATAATGATATCTATTCACCAAGAACGCAAAACTTACTTGTTCCCAGCACTGAGGAAGCAATTCTGTTTCTGTTCTCATTTCTCCAACATTCTTAGCAAGGCTGACACATGCCTGAAACAGTGTTGAACAGATTACAACGTTCAGAACTTAGTATCCCTATTACACAAATTTAGTTTTTCAAGCAATAACCTACATCCATTATAATTCGTCTCTGCTGCTCATCTGGACGTTTGATTAAATTAAACAAAGTGTGGGTCAACGAATCTCTAGTGGTGCTATCTGGATGGCGCTCAATCGCACACATTATCAGAGGAAGAAGTTCCTATAGAGAAATAACACCAATACATCATAGACACAACATTTCATTGGAAAACTCCAGCGATAAATGGCAGGATAAAATATGTTGCTAAAAGCAAACCTCACGATGGTTGATCAAGACATAAGGAACAATCTTGGGCAAGGCATCTGCCAAGATCTGAATGGTTTCTAAGCCCTGTCAAAGTAGAAATATATGTCAAACATGGACTGCCAAAAATTAGGAATATTGATCCACGGAGCTAAGGTCTAAAATATGGAAGGAAGTGATGTTTTTGCAACTCTACCTAGTTAAATCTGTTTCCACCATATAAGCACATGCAAATTATTCGTTTAAATTTTTGGGGAGGTAGGGGGGATGCAGATTTAAAGTTCTTAAGTTCTTAAATTGAACTTAAGAAGTTTTGAATTTAAATGGAGGGGCCCATCAAGAACACTAAGGCACCACAAGGTTGACACAATAAGAAACCCAGGCCAGGCCCCTTTCGAAGAAAAAACTTCCGGTGGAGCCCTGTGGGGAAGACTATGTAATGACCTAAAGCTAGAGTAAAATGAACTTGCCGTTTTTTCTGGATTAGCTTCACCAGATAAATTGTCTGATTTTAGAGGTAGCCTGCTTTCTTCTGATTGTGAATCACCATTGGGTTTGGAAACATTCTCACCATTTTCGAAGATACTAATATCATTTGAAGAATTTATTGATGACTCTTGTGAAACTTTCTCAGATCCATCTGTGTAGTCATCAAAAGTTTGGGTAGCCTGTAATTGATAAACTAAATTGTCTACAACTTCTGATGCTGCATCAGCTGGATTAGATATTATACTTTTATCTTCAAGTATCTCAACAACTTTCTCTTCCGTCTGGGCAGATTCTTTTTCTGAATTGATAGAATTTATAGAACCAGAAGCAATCCTATTTTTTGCTTTCAAACTTTCTAGTTCCTTCTGCAGCGAATTTATGTCTTCCTTGTATTTTTCTAAAGACTGGGATTGGACATGATCAACATTGCTAGCTACCAAATTTCGTCCCAGATGAGATACTTCTATATGCATTTTCAGTGCAGTGATTTCAGCTCTGCAATCATTGAGCTCCTTCCGTTGGTGCTCCAAGGACTGCTTCAAATCTTGTACCTGAAAGTCAAGAAATAACCAAAAATAATTCTCTCACATAGTCAAGAAATAACCAGATCTTCTAAAGAATTCATTGCAGTAAGGGAGAACTACCAGGCTTTCTTTGTCTTTAAGATCCTTCTGAAGAGCTTCTAAGGATCTAGTCAATGTACTTATTTGACCATCGGCCAAATCTTTGTTCTTTAATAGGAACTCCTTTTCATGAGTAAGCCTCTCATTTAATTTTATCAATGACTCGTTTTCTCGAAGCATGGCAATTTTCTCCTGCAACAGAAGGTGCACTGAAATTTATGCACAGTTCAGAGCAAGAAGACAATTGAAAGAGTTACAAAAAGCATTAAACGAGGTGACCTATGCATTTACAACATAGGGATCAGGTATCTATTACAGTAATGTCCCGATTAAAGGATTTAGAAAGAAAGGAAAAACATACTGTAAAATGGCAATTGGCAAAAGAAATAGCAATGAACATATGGACAAAATTCACAACTCTTAAGGATAAGACTGGTGTCAGTCCAAATCTGTAGATCTTAATTTGCATATTAAGGTTAATAATCCAGTGAGAGAATGCTAGTTTGAGGAATGTTGATCTACCATATTAATATCCCAGTATTGACAGTTCTATTGTATCACGTCATCAATTCCAAATGACACACTGATATGTGTGCACTTTCAAGTCAACACATCCAGTATTATGTCTAACTGAAAAAAGGGTACAGGGATTAAATGTTTTCATGTGCTCATTATATGCAGTAGACTTTAGTTTATTTCTGTTCATCCAATCATCTAAAGTTCAATTCATCAGTTAACCTATTTATTTATTTATTATCGGCACCGGGTGTCCAAGAACAAAGCCCTGACTAATCCCAGGGGTATCAGTTAACCAGTTTATACTCAGTGACATAACATCTATTGAGCATACTGCAGATCAACTGTAAGAAAACCAAAAAGGATCACAAAGGTGCAAATCCTCTTTTAACCAGCCAGGTGGAGCCTAGTAAAAGGCAATGACTTTTGAGAGTACATAAGAAGCAATTTGCCTATATATCTCAGGGAATACCTCAGCAGCCTCCGTAGTGGATGAAAGATACTGATAATAATAATGCCGTAAAGCATCTGGTACACATGCTGGTGAATTCTGCCAAACCTCTAGATTCTGATCAGTGATCTGAAATGAACACACCGAAAAGGTTATGATAATTCTTCAAGATTTTATATAGTTTCCAGTTCCATCTTAACCGCAACCACCACTGAGAATCAGATATCCTGTCTAATATGATAGTTTTCTAAAGCTTCCCTCATTTGTTATATATTTCCTGTAATGCATGAAGACTTTACAATGACTTAAAATGTTAGAAATTTCCCATTCCCAAAAACTGTTGTTGCCAATTTATTGTATTTGTTAAGCATCATTGAATAAAGACGGGATGCTTGGCTAAAACTTTTTGATAGATATTAGAAACTAAGGGGAAGATAAGAATGAAGAGAGAGAGAGAGAGAGAGAGAGGGGTAGAGAGATGGGCATGCCATTGATTGATTCCATATATTTGTGCATACGTACATACATGCGTAAGCTTCTGTATGAGAGTGCATACATGTGTATATGTACAGACCAAACTGACCAAAACAAGCATATTCTAATGCAAACCACAAACCCAAATATTAAACCTTCTAAGCCTAGCCCCAATGTACCCGTATATCAGGAATAGGAGAATGCCACATCCTAGTACCCATATCACGATCCAAATATACCATGTTGCACATAACTTTTGAGTTTTGAGTCATGTAGGATTTTACAATACAAAAACTTACAAATATACACTCATAGCAATACTCTCTGGTCAGGCTGGCAAGACAGCTGACAAATGCATGTCAGTGATCGTTACAGTCTTCTAATGGTGATTGAAACAGTTTGACTAAAAACCAAGGAAAAATAGGAGAAAAAAACTAGGGAAGAGAACATAGATATGCGAATCTCAATCACAAATAGTCATCCGAGAGAGAGTGAGAGAGAGCAGAAAAGAGACAAGTGAAATCGATAGTCTTGCATACCTCTTCATAAAATGTCATTGCAGTGAGCCGATACCCTGCTAAAAGCAAATATTCCTTTACAGCACAGTTAAGATCTCGACGTTCATTTTCCTTCAAAGGTCCCAAATCGGAGAGGGAAGAATCCCTTTTTTGCCGTTGAAACTCTGGCCCATGATTTACAGAAACATCTATATTTGACTCTGCAAAAGAATCCAAGATAGAAATCAAAATGACGGTAGTCTAGCTAGTAGACAGTGAATCTTAATATGCCACTTTTTACAGTTAATTATGAGGGTTTAGACAAGAAAAAACTGCCAACAATTGTAGAAAGGGTGCAAATATGTGTGTCCATCTCGAAAACGTCACGTAGCAGGTGACTGAAAAATAAAATTCCAGTGCGTACACACGAGCATGGTTGTCAATTCCTCAATTGCAATTTGAAAGAACAAAAAAATAGGTTCCATTATTATTTTCTGATATAAACTCACAACTGATTCACCTAGATATATTTGGTGAGCTTATTTGGTAGCTCATCGTGAACATAAAGTTTCATCGATTAAAGAACTAAAGATCACGGAGTCTTCAAATAGAGTGCAATGTCAATGTAGGATATTATCTCGCCAAATCATATAATTTCAAACAGCATCTCATAAAAGAAATACACACACACACACACACACACACACACACATAATCTCAAACAGCATACAGAAAGATCTGTCCTCCAAATTAGCCGGAACTTACAGAAGGACACCGTTTAAAACATCACGCACGCATGAGAAATTACCACTCGATTCTTCACGAGGTATTTCTGTTTTCTTGTTTAATTCAGCCTTCAATTTTGAAATGTCCTCTCGGGCTAAACGAAGCTCGTACTCACTGATTGCTAGTTTTTCTTCCATTGCTTCTTTCTCTTCTAGCAAACTCTGAGGGTCTGCAACTGCATTTGAAGAATGAAAGAGGAAAAAAAGAGAGTCAGTAATGTTACGAGGTCAGCATCAATAAAGAAATTTATGAATTCAGTGAGAAAATCTAAAATCAAATTGGGCACGTCAATTCGGGATTCAGGCATGAGCTTAAATCGTCTAAAGGTGCATTCACTGTTTGATTAGCTGAATGCTTCAGGCAGAATATAGTGCAATTCTTTTCTCGGAGTTGACTGTTCTCTTGAATTTTCGGTTTTTGCTTCATGAGAGAATAAAGAACACTCAATTTCTTCCAAATTTATTGCGAGAGAGAGAGAGAGAGAAAGAACCTCGGAGCGAGTTGAGGCGAGTGATCTGATCGGGAGGGAATTGAGAGGGATCGGAGAAGAAGTCCTTGAGACGAATTGCCTGGGCGTCTCGGCCATCGTCGAGGAGCTCGTGGAGTAGCTCGAATGCCGTTAACAAATACTTCTCCTCCAACAGAAAGTTCACCACGCAATTACACAACGAAGACCTCTCCACGTCCATTTCCCCTACTCTATTCAGACGACAGATCCAAAACCTTAATCTCCCTCTCTCTCCCCAGCAACATTGGAGGATGACAGAAGCTCTTGAGTCTTATGCTAGATCTGTGTGTTTGTAGAGGGGAAAATATTACAATTTACAGGGCTTTGTGCGTGCTCGAACCGTTGTTGGAGGGATGGGAAACGGTGTTTCGGTGCTGCGCATCAGCATAAGAGTTCATGATTAGCTAGATTCACGTTGACTCATCTAGATAATCCTAAACGTTGGATTAGGCTGACTTCGCACATATTTTAATGAAAGTGGATGGTCTGGATGAGGCAATATTCAGGTTAAGCAATGCTAAGTATAGTTATAAGTTGTGCACGCCGTATACTCATCCTGAAAAAAATAGAGTTTATTATTAAAAAATTAATTTTTTTATGTAGATCTCATATTTATATACTTTTTTTAAAATAAGTACGTGATATTTGCATACTCTATAACCACAAATATCACTTATATATATATATATATATATATTTTATTTTTCAAAATGCATCGTCTAATTAATGAGAATATTACCTTGAATGTTGACTTATGGTCTAAGTTCATTTCCAAATTCAAGAAACCTTTTATCTCTATTTGAAGTCTCTTATGTATATGTAATTATATATACCTAGTCAACTTGCGGTAAGCAATTAAGAAAGATATGAAGGTGGTTTTTGTCTTTATTCGAAAATATTTCCCTCAAATTTTTATTCAGATTCGAAGAAACAATTTTCATTTACAATTGGACGTTGAACTAAATTAAATTAACTTTTTTATGAATAATAGTGAGTTAAATAGTGGAGTGAGTTATGTGGAGCTTATTTAAACTGAGTTTAAAGTGTATTTAAATGTTCAGATGAATTTAGTACTTTTTATGAGAAATTAAAAAAGGTTTTGAATCTCACGTATAAAGATATTTTAAGTTGAAAAAGGTTGTGGGATCTATGTGTAAGAAGTAGGCCTGTGCAAGAAGCCCAATGGGCCGCTCAACCCATGCGACCCGATTGGGCCCACCCGATAAAAGTCGGGTTCATCGAGTTAAAACTTAAAAACGGGTTTATAAAGTCGGATCCGTCGAAATCGGTTTTGGACAATCTCTTCTCCCATTGCGAATCCATAGCCTCTGTTGTGTTCTTCGTCGAGTACATACGTCTGCATCTCCAGTAACAACTACACCTTCTCCAACTGCTCTGATGCCCTCAAGTTCCTAATGAATCTCACCCAGGTCGAGCTCAACAATCTGTCGGTGGCCAAGGATGTGGGCAAGGCTGTTGGGCTTCTCTCGAGCAGAGCATGGTACTGCAAGACATTGGACTTTCCATTGCTTTTGCCGAACCTGCTCAACTTGTAGAACTTTTCTACATAAATATTTGGATATCAGCATATTTTCACTCCTGTAGTAGTAATTATTGAATTTGTTTCAGGCATATTCTATTGTGGACCAAGTTTCCTTCAAGATCCTTCACAAGATCGCCAGTTCTCTCTAATTTGGGATTTGACTTGTTGAACAGCCTTTTAGCATACGACCTGGAAAAGGTAAATTGTGTTTGCAAATTCTTGAAGTAGAATTTGATTCCACAACTCGGAGGGTTTTTATGCTCCTGAAATTTATGAAAACCTTCTTGTCTTTGCAGCGGAGGCTACCTAAAGCATGATTGGTTTCATGAGGTTCCTCTTCTTAGATCTGATTTCAATTGTAACTTTTCTGTCTGGCAGCCCTAAAGCATGATTGTAACTTTTCTCATTTAACAAATTGATACTTGGCCAGTGCAAGAAGCCCGATGGGAAGAAGAAACCCTAGCTTCAATCCCTCTACCGGTAAAGAAGAGGAAATTCTTTTTTTTAAAAAAAAAAAAAAAAAAAAATTAAAGTCTATCAGTCGGGTCATACGGGTTCGACCCGCTTTTATTTTGGCAGGGTCGGTTCGGGTCGGATTGGGTACAGACCCGGTACTTTGGTCTTGGGTTGCAGGCCTTTAAGAAGGTTTTGAGTTTGGATGAGTTTAGTAATTTGAGAATTAGATGTTTAGATATTAGACTCATCTTAAAATTAGATCAAACTCAATATTTGGAAACCAAACGTAGTCTTATGAAATGAAATACTCTTTCTTATTCTTACACATGCTCTTATTTATATAGGAAAAATTATAATTTTTAAGTGTAGATTTTGAATTATTAGTAGTTTGAAAGATTGATGTTAAAATTAATAGATAGTTTAAGGGATCAGAGGAAATATCATGAGACCATGTTATACAAAGCAAGAACTTGCATGCATGCATCCTATATATGGTTACTGCCTAGCTAGCTAGCTAGCTAGAAATTAACTAACTTGCAAAGGATCGATATTAACTAGAATTTTAACACCAAGTACGAATAGAATTATTGGATGGGCGATATGGGGTCGAGGTACCCAAGTTCGTTGATGCTGCAAGCTGGGAATCGAATATCGGGTACAATTTTAGTATATTTCTTTAACTTTAACGCCAACCAACCCACCAACAATAATGTTATTGACTGCAATAATAATGGACTGGGAAGGATTTAGGGTTGAGATTGATGGCGATACTTTTTACATGTATTTTCGTATGGAAAATAATAGTATGATGGTCAAATATGTTTATCAAATATGTCTATTCATATATTTTTATTTTTTTTAATAATTAAGTAAATGACTATTAGTGAATTTATATATATTTTTATTTTTTTAATGATTAAAGATGTTTAAAAAATACTTAAAGAAAAAGAAAATAAAAATAAAAAATTTATTTGTATTAGTATGCACAATTGGTGGACTCATTTAGTAGGGCACTGTCCATTATCATATACGGGCATAAATAGATCGGGCGTGCAACTCGAGCTTAGTACTTGGCCGGAAGTGGATCGGGTTATCAACAGGGGATAAAGCATGGTATATAGCAAGCTTAATGTTAAGGTCCTGTTTAGATGCTGAACTGAGTTAGAATGAATTGAATTCTTTATGAATAATAGTGAATTGAGATAGTAGAGTGAGTTTTATAAAACTTATCTAAGATAAATTTAGATGTGTTTAAAAGTTAAGATGAGTTTAGATTTATTTATGAGAAGTTAAAAAAGATTATAAATCTCACGTATAAAAAAATTTTAAATTGAGATAAATTTAATGATTTAAAAATTAAGTATTTAAATATTAAATTTTATTTAAAATTAAACATAACTGAATTGATTTCAATTCAACCTAAGTACCAAATAGGCCAAAATGTAAATGGGGCTTAAATGTGCTAGACGAAGTACAGCTTGCTTCTGTGCGTGCGTGCGCTTTTTGGAGAGGGTTGAAACTTTCAACAGCCACCTTAAGGACCAAAGTAGGTTTTCATAGCGTATATTATTAATTATTATGGGCCCGTCTTTCTGTTACTTCTAGCTCCTCCAATCCGTGGGGACAGAAAATTTGAAGAAGCTAGCTAGCATAGTCAAGATTAAGCTTGTTGTTAATTAGCCATTCGTTTATTAAATATTACGCGGATAGCGATGCCCCCAACAACCATAAACCTTCAATTTTCTAAGCTGGGGCGGCCCAATTACAGCCATTCAACAACGTCCCACAATCAGTGTTGCCATCATATACTATCACTAGCTAGCAGTACTAGTCAATGCAAATTATGATTTATTTTTTATTTTTTAAATCTATTTATATATAGAACCTATACACATAATAAAATATTTATATGGTATAATTAAATTTTAAAAATAAATTTTAAAATTTGAATATATCTTATTAAGCAAATCTTACTATGTAATTGATACGTTAGTTTTATATACACTGACTTGAAAATATAAGAATTATTTCTTCGCAATGAGAATCTATATATAGACGATTTCTCTGAGTCATTCCCGAATAAATATATATATATATATATATTTTTCAACACCTACGAAGTATTTTAGGATTCTGTCTCTCTTTGTTTTATTTTGTTTTGTTTTGTTTTATTTTGTTTAAGGCATGATTTGTACGTTGATCCAGCTGGAATATTTAGAAAACACGAGTATTTGTTAAATTATATATGTGGTGAAAAGGTTTTAAATATTTGTCAAAAGGCTTTATAATGTTTGTTGTCATTGTTGATGGCCAATCCGGCCATTATATCCTCCCTAAGCAACTTAAATAGTAGTCAAATCAGCTTTATTTGACCTGACTTTCTTGATCTATCACTTCTACAGGAAACATCGTGGCCTGCTGAATTTGAATTTGTCATGATTTCCATGCTCTCCCCCTTCAATATATATATCATGATTCGTGAGACTCACCACTTTGTCATACTCAAACTCTCTCTCTGATCTCTTTCTGCGTCCGTCCGTCCGTCTTCTTCCTCAAGTTAAATGGAGTTAATTCCTAAACCAATTCGGGGTAGCCTAAAGAGATGCTGGCGAAGACAACAGTACCAACGATTATATGGATCAAAAACCAACCGAAGGAACATGAAGGTCATGAGGTTTGGAGACAGCCCTCGTAGGGTTTGGAGGATTAGATCAGCAATTCCAAAGCTGCGCTGGAAGATTGGGTCACCATTCAAAATCTGGGCAAAGCTAAAGAATGCTTACATCAACATGATGGTTAACTTGGCCGGCAACGTAGGGTATTTGAGTACTGCCAACGTTTTTGGAGGAAAACGCATTCCAAAGGGTCGCCAAGGCACTGCCGCTGCAGTTTATTCCGTTGAAGAAGTTGAGAATAGACTGATTTTTGAGATATATAAGGTTTTACAGGCTTCTCGTGAATTAAGTACCGTGTAGATCATCAGATATTGCTATATATTGTCTGTATTGTCTTTTTTTTCTTTTGTAAGTAACTTTGCATCTGATCCTTTTGAAAGTAATTTGGAACGGTAGTGTTGTTTTCTCTTTGTGTTTACCTTGTTTTTCATTTGTGATTCGTTTTCCTTTGATCTTAATTTTTGTCGGGGGAAGCTTTAATGCCAATAAATTAGTTTTTCGGGACATGCATATATATACTCTCATGTTTAAGTTTGCAGGAACGAATTCGAACTTGTCTGAACAGACATACATACCGCGTACTCACCCCCATGCAACAAAACTGATAGGATACAGCTTCTTTAAAAAAAAAAAAAAAAAACAGTTAAAAGCTAGATCCTTAAGTGCTAAATCCTTAATCCATGACTATGGCAATTTACTAATGGGAAATAAATAATCATGAATTTTCAGATCGAGGAAAGACCACATGATATATATCATTAGCCTTAGATTGGTTTAATTAGTTGGGATCTAGGTTTCAAGGGAGCATTCCTTTTACACTCATAACTATAACTAAGTTTTACACGCTGGTTAAGAATCAAATTAGTATCTATCAGTCTAAAACTTTTGAATTAATGATCAGATTTTTAACAATTAGTATCAGAACAGGACCACGTCAAGAGTTTAAGTCAATTGGTATCAGACCAAGGAGAGAGCGACTTACAAACTAGATTAAAATATCTTAGTACTATGTATAGACATAATGTTAAGTCATTGAATATTGATGGAAGAGTAAAACTGTTAAAAGAGAAAAGGTTACTATCGAATCAGTGTTGACTATAGAATGACCCGTTGTAGATATCAAATTTAAAAAATATGGTGGAATGTTATCATCGAGAAAATTAAAAATTTAACTAAATTAATATATATCCAATAATTCTAAAACTTTTACATCAATAGTTGTTTCACGTACGCAGACAGTACTTTGCCTTGATTACGTACCCAAGATACCAGCTAGCTATGAGGTGCGTGTCTTACTCTTTAATGGTTTTGAACAGTCGCAACCCGCGGTGCGTACATTTAATTCCTTTTGGTGTTGCATATTCAATTTTGTTGTCGTGTCAACCCTAGCTAGCTATGTCGTTGAAGATGGGTTGTTGGAGATGTCGTGTAACACTTGGCCGCAAGCAAGTCAACTAGTCTACATTTCATGATAACATTAATTAGTTTTGAAAATTAGAAATACTTTCTTTTTCTATTATAAGTGAATGGGATAAAATATTCAACCCTAAGATCAGTCCAGCTCACCTGAAAGCCACCACTAAAAGATAAGAGGGAGTAAAAGTAGAGGAGGACAAGGAGGGAATGATAAAAGGAAATATGTTGGAAGAAAAGTTTGAAAATAATAAGAGAGAAATGAAAAAAAAAAAAAAAAAATCCACACCACTCTTTAGGGGTGTAATCGGTCTGATTGAGTCTTATTTTGGATAAATTTTAGGATCAAATTAGTATACATTGATTTTACATTTTCAAGAATCGATATTGTACCGGTTATCCTCTTAAATCGGTACTTCTGCTTTTACCGATTTCGGTCCGATTTTTCAATTTTTAATATATATTAAATTTCTAATCTCTTATACTTATATATATTAATGTATATAAATATTATTAATACACTAATACTATTAGTATATAGTAATACTATTGGTATAGTTCTATTACTATATGTTAATGATAATATAGTAATTAATATATTAATGTATATTAGTACTACTAATATATTTATCAAAATGAATATGTTGTGAACTTATCAAGGCATAAAATGTAATTAATATATATTTTATATTTAAAACATATGACCAAATAAATGTTCATGTTTAAGATTAAAACTTTATATTATAAATTATAATATAACATTATTTCAAATATAATTATAATTTATAAAAATTATTATATATAATATTAATATTAAAAATTAAAAATATATAAATATGTGAATCGGTCCTAGAAAACATAAAACCGAGATCGGACTGATTATGACCAATTTTTAAAATGGAGAAACTGGTCCCGGACTGAACCAACTGGTCCGGGCCAGTTTAGGCTGATTTTTCGATTCTCCAATTTATTTTTACAGCCCTACCACTCCCTAAGGGCATGCAGAAAGAGAGATCAGATAAAAAGAAACGGCCAGACGATTTCAAGGGGACTTTGACTTCTTCTTTAACCTCTCGAAATGAACTCCAGCAAAACATCTTCTCCAAAAAATATATTCAAGATCTCAATTGTATAGTGAGAAATAAGAGACTATAAAACAAGCATATCATAGTAGATTTCTTCTCTCCAAACACCTCATGGACGTAGGCAATATGTCAAACTAAGCAAATATGTGTGTCTATCTATCTTTTACATTCTCAGTATTTATTTTTCATTCACTATCATGGACGTACGCATAGCCACATCGGATCGCGCCGAGGGCTCTGGATCACACCAATCGAGACTTAGATCGTCATAGCGGGTCAGGAATTACTCTTTCTCCCATTCCGGCCTATTGTGAGATTTTTAGAATCAACAATAAAGATCATGATACTAAATTATTATTATATATATTGTGAATGGGTAAAATACAACGGGCCCAAGACCAGGCCCAATCCACCAAGCCACCGCTAGAAGACAAAATATGAGAGAGGGAGAGGGACAAGGGGTGAGGGTGTCAAAGAAAGTGAGAAAGGAAGAGAGGGTAAGACATGCAAAACGGACATCCCTCACCACTACTGAGGAGCACGTGTGAAAAGGATAAGATAAAATGAGAGGTCCAAACAACTTCAAACGGGTTCTTATTCTTTGACTCTTTCTTCTACCTCTGGAATGGGAACTCCGCCGAATGGCTTTTCTCCAACAAATATATTCAAGATCTCTATTGTACAGTGAGAAATGAAAGGCAATGAGAGACTGTAATAAGCATATTGTAATGAATTTCTCCTCCTTAAATGTCGGTGGACGTAGACATTATGCTAAACTGCGTAAATCTGTGTGCTCATTTCTCTTTACTTTTTATGAACTTATTTTCTATTCATCGCCATGGATGTACATACCGACACCGTACAGCTGCACCGGACCATTGTCGGGGGCTCCAAACAATATCGATCGAGGTCCGAATCGCCATAGCGGGCCGGGAATGACTCTTTCTCCCATTTCCGGCCTGTTGAGTAATTTTTCATTTATCAATAGTTGGCGCCGTCTGTAGAATCTGATTTACTCTCTACATCAAAGATGTGAGAATGATGATTTTTCGACACACTGAATAATTACAAAACGAGTAGACAACATTCTCCCATATAAGTGTCCTTAATTTTTCAACTTTTATATTTATAAAAAAACTGCTACAAAAAAAAAAAAAAGGCAGGTAAACTTTTTCTCGCCCAAGCAGGAACCCAAACTCCTTGGCACTGCACTCTGTACACTTTGTATACACTGCAAAGAGGGGGTACATGGCTAGTACTATTCACATGAGAGGCACTCTGACCAGGCACATATACTTCTCGAGTTGTTAGCATAATGCACTGCACACGCTAAAGATACTGTACACTTAAGTCCATAGTAAAGTGCACAAGGGGAGTGCATAGTACCATGCACATTCCGACATTGTGCATAGAGAGAAATGGAAAGTAGGCATGTGCACTAAGACCTGCTCAAGCACCCAGTATACATGCACTACATGTGTTACAAAAGACTTATGCAAGTACCGGCCACCATGCCATGCATGCATGGCAATACAACCGGTGCATGTCCCTTGCACTCGAGACCCACCTCGAGCACACGTCGTGGGCTAGCAAGAGAGAACTCTCGGCCACCATAGAGACCGCCAACATTGTCTGTAGCGGCCGTGGTGGCCACCAGCGATGATGACTGTGTACGGCGGGCAACAACTGAATGTTGCCCCACATGCACTCTAGGACCGCCGTGAGCCCTCTCGCACCCTCCTCACCACTTGGACAGCCAAAGGTTTCTGTTTCCAATCGGTCACCTCTCGTGAACGGGGAGAAAGCCAAGCGCGGCACGCGGCACTGTGCCCTTCTAGCTAAGGCACAAAATGAGAGGCGTGCGGAGAACAACCACGAGCCCATTGAACCTGTCGACGACCACCACGTGGTCTGCCGATAGTTTTTGTCTCAGACCGGCTCATCCCCACCACCGAGGACTGAGCATGGTGTGCCTAACGGGTGCATGGCTAGGCCGTGAGCCCGCTGAACTGGACCTGGCTGGCGGCCACCACGTGGCCAATTGGCAATTTCTTTCCCTGCCTAGACATTCCCCGTCAACTAGAACTATTCATCTAGGTTCCGATCCGGGAACTTGGGTATACCGAGACTGGAACCCGAGTTTCAAACCAGGGCTAGAACCCGAATGATCAGGGGTTTTTTTAAACCTAGATTTCGGGTTCTGGGTTGAACACAGTTTTTCTTTTTCTATTTTTATGAAGTCGAGGCAGTCGATGAGGATGACAGAGAGTCTGAGGGAGAGGTGGCTTAGGAAGTGTGAGCTGGATGAGTCTAGGGAAGAGGACATGGGCTGCAGGTAGGCCTAAGCGGCCTGCTTCACGAGGCGGTTGCAGATTGAGACCTCGTAGCTAGAGTTGGCAGCAGAAGTCACGGTGGGAGACTCGACGACGCCGCCAGAGGATGGAAGCAAATCTTTCAAGGAGGTGTAGGCTAGGGAAGACTTGGGGGAGGATAAGAGTTCGAAGTCCAGCACTAACACAATGCCATTTTGGTACTGGAAGCTGTTGGAGCAGTGAAGCGGCTTCGTGGTGCTGTTGGGGAGAGAGAGCTTTACGGGAAGCTCCACTGGTGTGGTGATCGAGTTCCTGCGCCATAGAACCGACGATAGCAGAGGCAGTAACACTGGTTTCAGTGCGACAAAGTTGTCCATAGAGGTGAGAAGGAGAGAGGTTTTAAGGTTCAGTTTTCAATAGAAAGGCAGAGGCTGACGGTGGTTGCGGCTGATTCCTCTTTGCTACTGTTAAGCATGGACATACATTGTCTGTGTCTTTTCTTTAAACTATCTGCATGTTTGAAAGTTGAACGCATATCACATGCGTCTCCGTGTTTTCTTAAATTCCATTACTAAATAGGCAGGTAACTAAATGAAAATGCTAGGGATGAAAGCGTCTTTTCAATCAGATCATCGTATTGAGAAGGCCATTTGAATTTTGTAGACAATTTCTTTGACTCCTGCGTACAGAGTTTGTTGAATCCGGATAATAAAAAAAGAAAAAAAATGGGTGCTAGGTTTAAAACCCAATACCCGGCCTGGGTGTACCCGGGTTTAGTCATGCAGGTACTGACCTAGATTAAATCCTAACCGAAACCCCTAACCAGACCAGGGCGGGAAGAAACCTGGCTCGGATGAATAGTCTTACCATCAATGGGGGACATGCACACCGTGCGCTGCAAGAGGCAACGAGCGCATGATGCCTTGCGCACGGCGACCCCCTCCGACGGCACTCGCGAGTTGGCAGGATCACTGCCTGGAACTACTAAGCCCGTCGACGATTTATGTCACCAGCAGGCCACTCCACGGACCAAGTCCCTCGCCGTTCTAATCGTGGGCACCCCAACTCGACCTGAGTGGTTGTTCGGCCACCTAGTGGCGGGCGTCCCTCCTCAGCCTGAGACCTTCCTCAGCCACCCCATGATGGGCAACCACTTCCTCGCCCGCCAGCACCTCAGCCACCCCATGGTAGGCAACCACTTCCTTCGCCACCGCATGGCAGGCACCCATCACATGCTTGGCCAGAATATCCTTAGCCACGTACAACCTCTCGGCCAGAGCTACTGCTCAGCATGAGCACCACCTCAGAGTAACTGCTTGAGTAGGGCAAGTTGCTCGGTCAAAGTTGCTCGCCTAGTGCCTTTCCTAGCGACTATTTGCTCGGCCAGAGTTGCTCAGCCACGCACACAGGCAAACCAGCGTCTTGGCCATGCATCCCGACCCCTCTTCTCGGCCTCATGCCTCATAGCCCCTCAGCTCGGACCCCTGATTAGTTGCTCGGGATCTACTTGCTTAGTAGCAGCCCTTGGCCGCAAGGGACACACTTGCTCAGGAGCAGCCCTTGGCCGCATGGGACATACTTACTCGGGATGATTCCTGGGGTGCGCAGGGCACACTTGCTCAGGAGCAGTCCCTTGGCTGCATTGGACAAACTTGCTCGGGATAATACCTAAGATGCACTGGACTCACCTGCTTGGGATAGTTCCTTGGACGTGCCAGACACACTCGCTCGGGCAGAGTTCCTCGACTGCACCAGAGTCATTGGCCCACATGTAGCACGATCCTCCCACGTGGTCAAGGCTTATCTCCCGAGAGAGTTACATGTTGCTACACGAGTTCCTAATGTATGTAAAAAAAAAAAAAAAGAAAGGAGCAATGGAGGAATTGTGACTAGGACAATTTTCAGTCAAGCAGAAATCGACTACATAGGCAAAAACACTCCGGTTTGTCTCTCTCAAAATCTGTGTGAATTTATTTCTACTAACAAAACTAACTTCATGTGGTGTGGAACACCAGCCACATGGCCTCGCTTGGGCAATGCCCGGAAGCCCAATATGACTCTGTCGAGACAAATTATTTGGTGCTAACGCGCATGCAGGCACGTCGAACCTCCGTCATTGTTGAAACATGACAACCCACAGGCCTCATCGGCACATCTCCAACCTTCGCCGCGCTCCATCAGAGCAATTCAGAATGGAGAAGCGGCTTCGTCAACAAAACCAAGTCCCTAGACTCGTCGCGACACAACGGTCGAACACAAGTCCCTAGACTTGTTGACCCTTGCGCCAGCAAAACTGAGTCCCTAGACTTGCCAAGACATAACGGTTGAACACAAGTCCCTAAACTTGTCGACTCTTGTGCCAACAAAGCCAAGTCCCTAGACTCACCACAATGCATTGGTCGGGCTAGAGCCCCAGTGCTCATCCACACGACCAGTCGAACATAAGTCTCTAGACTTGTCAACCTTTGTACCACCAAGTTGAGTCCATAGACTTGCCATAATGCATTGGTCGGGCTAGAGCCACAGGGTTCGCCCATACAACGAGTTAGACACAAGTCCCTAGACTTGTCTACCTTTGCCCTGACACGAGTCCCTATACTAGCGCCGAATGTCACACTCGAGTCATAACCGCTGCTAGTAGGTTACTTCTGAAAACGAACCTTCGGAATTAATGGGTCTCTGAGCTCCACAGTCGCCTTACCCTGCGGTTACCTTCGGGAACGAACTGACAGGTTTGTCAACTGTCTAAGGTGGACCCAGGGGGTCGACCGATCCTGTGACTTTTTTGCATGGGTTACTTCATACAAACTCTGACACTAACAGTAAATCGAAAACGGGAACATCGGGCAACCCCGCCTTGCATGGAGACACACTGGTAGGGGCAGTAGTGGGGCCCCGCCCCATCCCCCACCTCGCACCCGAATTTGTTTTTTTTATATAAATATATATTTACATATAATTATTTATTATTTTTACTATATAGAAATATATTAATATATATTAAGTAGAACTTTTACTTAATACTTTGTGTAAGTTGTAGTGTAGCAAGGTAACCCTTTTGTAGATTGCCTTGACAATACAAATCTCATACTTAAGTAATGTGACTCTTGTATTACACTACAATTTACACAAAATATGTACTAGCAAATTTAAAAATTATATAGTCTTTAAATTAGAGTCATATTTGAGTTTAAAAATATGTTTTTGATTACTTTTAGACCCATAAATAATTTTTGAATCTAGTGTACTGTAGTCTATTATTAAAGTGGACAAGAGGCAGGGCTGATTGGGAGTTCGCCCCCGCCCGCAGTGGTGGACCCCCGATCCATGTGGGGTGGGGAGGGGGCTATCTCGTACTGTATAGTAGTGCGGGATAGCTCCCTTACTGCTAGGAACTCCAAACAACACCGATCAAAGTTCAAATCGTCATAGCGGGTCAAGAATGACTTTTTCTGTCCTTCTGAACTGTTGAGTAATTTTTCATGCGTCTAAACAAAAAAGAAAAGGGCGGGTGAATATATGAACTTTTCATGTCCCGAAGTAGGAATATTTCGCATTGTCCGTTTTCAAATGAAATGGAGAAAGGGCCTAACTTGTGCGAAGTTTTAGACGAATTTGGTTCTATATATATATATATATATATATTAGGATCATTTTGCGTGGTGCAAAAGCTACTTTGAGCATCTGGAAATTTGGTGTAACGAAAAGGATAGCTACAGAAAAATAGAAAAGCAATGGAAGGTTATGATGAGATCTATGACTATCGAACTTTTGTTCGGCATCAAAGAAAATGCTTGGAGGTTTCTGATCTATATAGCCTTTGCAAAATTGGTCAGGCTCGTTTCCCACGCGAATAATTACAAAAACTATTTTACAAGGTGTCTCGACTATAAAATTATTTTATATTAAAAAAAATATATAATGTATTATATAATATCAAATTAATTTATAAATTTATTTTTATCGATAACAATTTTCAACTTATCAACCATCTACTGAGAAAAAACTATAAAAACAAATAAGTAAAACTAAAAGGATCATTTTGCAATTCAGTAGCTCTATAGGGGTGGGTAGGTGGCGTTGCGGTCCATTAGGGTTGGAGTCTCTATATAAGGAAGGCAAAGATCGAATTGGTTCTATCAGAAGTTATTTATGGTTTGGCGGCCATACTTGAGAGTGAAAGCAAGAAATTAACAAAAGCTGTGATCATGTAACTGAGAAGAGGGAAGGGGAGATTGGAGCTACTGGAAGTTGTGGGAATGGGCTGTTTGGGATGAAAGAAAGTGGAAGAAAGTTCTGATCTTTGCGGAGTTGATTCTTCCCAAAGCCGCCCATTCCAATGATTTCCGGCGGTTCCTCCCTTTCCCTTCCATCTCTACCCCTTTTACCGGTTTTGGGTTTCTGCTATTCTGCTCGTTGAGTAATCTGTACAAGGTATAATTTTTTTTCTTCTTTTTTTCTTAACATATTTTCTTGATCCAACCCTGTTTTTCTTATTCTTAGTAGCAACTAATTTTCGCCACCCGCCGGCAGAAAGAGGGAAACGGATGGAAAGAGAACAAATTCAAGTGTTTAGATCTGAATATAAGATGCTCTTTCTTTTTTTACAGGATAATTATAAGATGCAGTTTCATATAGTGGATCATGTTATTTTCCAAATTTGGGTTCTTGTATAAATCCGGTGGGCAACCCTGTTTGGATCTCGGTAGTAACGAGGGGAAAATAATCTGGGAAATTGATTTTTTTTTAAATGATTGCTTTTTTTTTTTTTTTTTTTTTTTTTGATTTCTTAAATGATTGATTTCTGGATACTGTAATTTTTCATTTATAGTTTATTATTTATGGCTTAATGGTGGATCAGTGGAAAATACACGATTCAAACAGTCAAGCTTATGGGCTGGCCGCTGGTTGAGGACTTGGTACTCCGACACCAAAATAATATGGGGCCTAGCTAAATAAATAACTCGGCCACTTCCATGATTTAAAATTTAACTTATCGTTATAATTTTTTTAAATTTTTATATAAAATATAATAAATAATTAATTTTTTTAAAATTTTTAAATAATAATAATATTAAAAATAATATTTTATTCAATTCATTTAAAATCATTTCAACTCAAATTCATATCCGAAGGGCCCTAAAATTTTGATTAACCGCCTTGCGATATAAGATAAATCATAAAATGAAAAAAAATTTTATCAGTTATTATTTACTATTTCATATTTTACATTTTATGAAAAATATTCATATATTTTATAAATAATATTTTCACATCAAAAGTTATAAATATGAGATGTGTGATGTAAAAGTTGTTGATTTATAACTATACTCTTATAAAATTTGAATCATGTTAAGATTGTATTGAATGTTGGTTTATAAATAGTAATTTAGTGGATTCTAAATAGATTGAGATACGAATTTAACATATGATGTAAGAAGATATAGTTAAATTTTTTGTTTATAATAAATTAAAAAAGTAGTAGACGGGTTGACGATCGGGTTGAGATGAGTTCACCGATTAATTAGTTTAAGGCTTCGTTTGGAAATTTAATTCATTTTAACTTATTATTATAAATTTTTTAAATTTTAATATAAAATATAATAAATAATTTAATTTTTTTTAAATTTTAAAATAGTAATAATATTAAAAAATAATATTTTAATAATATTTTATTATTTGAATTCAATTCAGTTCAATATTTAAACGCTAACTTAAATTATGTATGATTAGATATGATCTGTTGATAGATATGGACGGTGTGCTTCAAATTCGTATCATTTAAAAGGTGGAACATGTGGCCTTTGTGGAATCTAACGTATGATTTTGGATGATGACTGAATGATGCATGTATCTCTTCATTCAATAATCAAATATCTTCCAACTTTGGGCCAAAAAAATGTTAATTTTTGTTTCACCTACTTGATCTTTTATGGTTCCTTTATAGAAGTATACGGCAGCTTCTAAGTTCTAACAAATGTTTTTAGTGACAACAGAGAGAGAATCTTTATAGATATAAAGAAATTATATAAAATAAATTTATAAATTGATATATTTTTATGAAATTTGTTAGATTTATTTTATAATAAAAATATTTATAAATTGATATATCATATTAAATTATATTAATTTATGAATTTATTTGATGTAATGGTTAAAATATTTTCATGTTGAAAAATCTGACGAAACTCGAAGTCTCCCCAATTTCCGTACAGTCAAAGGATGGGTAGCCATTGGCCACTCCCAGCCGCATGCTTTGGGAGGGGTTGTTTTCGGGGTTGGGGCCTATCGAATCATTGATAAGCCCATTTGCAAATGACAATTTCTCCCACGCTAAGGTACCTGTTGTGATGAGCACAGCAAATTTATAAGTCTGAGCAACAGCCATGTTGATATATTGCATCATCTGGCTGCCAGGTTACCCCATAAAGGACGTTATTCTATCCAGTCTCGTCTCTACTTGTTTTAGACATGAACAACACATAGTCATCAGATCCAAATAATACCCTTTCGGGTGAAAATAGTAAATGAAAAAAAAAACGTTTCACCAAATTAATAAAAGGGACTTGTCCCGTTGTTAAAAGTTAAATTCTATGTAGATGACTTGAGAAATTGCGTTTCGTTCAGGGAGGATTAGTGCTGATCAGCTTTAATGATATGGATTCATACAAAAAAAGGGGGAGGAATCCAAGTTAATTTGTTCAAGCAGTGTTGTATTTGTAAATAGTACGATTTCAATTCATCTCAAATTGATTATTAATGGAACTCACTATTTTTTTAATTTTTTCATAAAAAATTAAATTTATCTCAACATACATTTTAATAGATATATTAATTTATTTACGTTGAAATACATCTTAATAAAACTCACAAAATATTATTATCACCGTATTAACTCAGCATCCAATCCAAACGCAACAACACCAGCGCCCACCTGTAACAGGGTGATAAAGTAATAGAGGAATAGAATGGTAGTACTTTGTGATCAGGGCAGGCAGGCAGGCAGGCAGGCATATCTCTGATACTGCTGTTAATAAAATTATTACTATCTATTGTTTATAATTTATTTTAAATTTTTTATTTTTTGATTATCTTTTAAACATCTTTAACTATTAATAAAATTATATATTAGAAAGTGACTATTAATAAAATTAAAAAATTAAATATAAAATAAATAATAAATAAAAAAAAAAGAAAATAGTAAGTCAATCATTTTCCTATAAACAAATTAGGGTCAGAAACATACAGAAGAAGCCGTCCGAAAAATTTAGCAACCACTTTGGTGCATGTATGGCGGTGACATGACTTTTTCTTCTCTCTCCTTTTTTTTTTTTTTTTTTTTTTTTTAAATACCTTAATTTTATTGAAAACATTCACTTTTGCTACAGAAAAACCGTGATAACAAAACAAATACACGAGGATTACAAATTTTCATAAAACCCAAACCACATAAAAAGCCATAAACCTCGAACTATTTTACACTAGTATACAAAAAAAAAAAATATATATATATATAGAGTCGTTTGAATTCGGAGATGAGTTGAGATGGATTGTGAATAGTAGTGAGATTTGTGAGTTAAAATTGATGAATAGTAATGAAATGAGTTGAGATGACTTGTGAGATAGACTGAATATATAAAGTAGATTGAGCATCTTTATATGAAGTAGACTGATCATCTTTATGCGCAAAATTCCTTTAAGACAAGAAGGAATATTCATTGAGGACCACCATCGGCAACTACTCCCTTCCACATCCATCTTTATCAGAAAATTTGTCGAGGCATTGCTTTGTTGTATATTTTTAGAAACCTGAACTTGCAGAGTCTTAACAACATCTATAACTTCCTCCCAATAATTCTCAAGATATCAGTTTTTACAATTCTACTCCTTTAATAACCACTTAACCACCAACAAAGAATCTAACTCCACATCAAGTTGCACAACACCCATGTTTAATTTTTTACCATTCGAAGGTCACGTAACAAACCCATCAATTCATCATAGTTATTCATGTACATATACTGTTGTATCAGTACGTACGATAATATATATTCTTTATGATTGATGGCATATTGTCATGATCAGTCGTTAATTTTTATTTTTATCATTTTGTAACGATTTCTAAGAATATTTGGTCATTCCTTGAAGTTGATGCCCCCACATGAAGTGCATAAGCATGCACTCATTAATGGGCGATAAAAACGCATAGTATATTAATACTGAATCTGTTCGTTTTCCCTGCAAAAAGTTGGACGGGCCGGGAATCACTATCTAAATAAAATACTCGCATTAACGACAGGAATATTAAACATATATTCGATCGACCACCTTTAATTTTGGTCAAAAATATTCAGATATCTTACCAGTTTTAATTTGTTTGATCCAATTAATGCGCATGTTCTTAATTTATGGTGTCTATCAAAGGATAGTCCTTGATATTCTCTCTGATGCGCGCTAACAGATCTGCATGTAATTGTATAGCAAGTCAATGGAGAAGAGAACCGATCGATCGACCCCACATAGACCCAGGCCGGGTTTCAAAGTGCTGATGAAAGGCAGCAACAAATTAGAAGCTATAAGCATGCATGCAAGAATAAACTCAAAGCTGAACATAACAGAAAGAAGTTGCTCACTAAACGGCAAAAAATAGCCATGGTGAGCCCCCTGAGTGGTATATATATGTAAAGATGACTCATCAATCAGCACCATATATATATGATTCTCTCGGCCATGATCCACTCGTGCATGGAAAATTCCTCCCCTACTTATCTGATCATTCATGAAACCACTACAGACCTAGCTCTTCCTGCATGCAGTACCACACTCTTAATTCTCTGATATATCACTAATTGCATGCAGATTAACAATATAGGACATAAGCATATATAATAGATCACTGGATTTTATGTTACACTTAAGAACGAGTTAAAGAGTGAAGAAATTAAGGATTATGAGATGACATAATTACAATTTTTCTGTGATTAATTTCAAGCTTGGCTGCAGATCTTAAAATCACTAAATATTGTTAAAAGACAAAAACTTTTAACTGAATTGTAGATATATTTGAATGAGATTCCATCAAAGAGAAGTCGATCCTTCACATGACGCGCTCACGAGTCACGAGAGGTGCAAGTTGTGAGGCAGGGGCTGCAGTACTGCCCAAATGGGGAAAGAATAAATCAAAATCTTCTTTATCGATTGTATAAAAAGAAGGAGCTGAATGGGATAAGTTTAGGAATGGGCACACATCCTCCTCATACTCATTGCTCTGAAAGATTATGGGACCTTACCACTTATAGCCAGTTGCAATGATTCTCCCCTCCCCAAAGTAAGGGTTCTTCGGTCAGAGACTCTTGCCTGCTGCTCTCTCTTTTGTCCCTTTTTCCTCTTCTGTGTGCCTGTCTTTACGTATTCTCCCTCAATGATATTCGTTATTCGAACTCTTTGATGGTTATACTTTATATATAATGGGATATGCGGCAATTTTAGTTTTTATTTAAAAACAAAACCCAATTGATCTTGTCTAATTTAAGATAAAAAAAATATATAGGTCATGATCTAAACTGATCAGAAAACCAGGATCTTGATTTAGAAGTAATGGAAACCGAAAAAAAGAGCAATGAGGAAGGAGCTCTGGGGGAGCTGACAGCTGGAAGAATATAAAGTAGTAGTGACCACTGACCGACCCCTATTGGGTGTTAGAAAGATATTGTCCCAACTTCGATGATGAGAGCAGGATAAGGCTTTCGTGGTGGGGGATTCCCCAGATTTTTGCTTTTTTCTCCATGGTTCTCTTCAACTTGCATGCGTGAAATGATCTGATCTCTCTGTGGCGAGAATTTCACAGCTAGCCACGATGATCTCAGCTGATCATTTCGTGATCAGAAGTTACACCAAATAATTATGATCATAATTGCATTATATGCTAGCAGTTGGCTCTTACACGGATCGTATCCCCTGCTACAAGTGTCGTTGCCATGCATACTGCAAATTAATCAACAAGGTTAACAAGAAACACATCTGGGAAAGAGATAAAAACCGTTTACTGCATATTACTGCAAGATGAGTACCTAGTATGATCGTAAGGAACAAAGCCACTACGTACGCACAAGTTTGATCTGCACGAACTAAATATTACTATAAATGGCTTACAAATATATATATATATATATATATATATAGTCTGGTTCTGTTGTACGTATTGATTAATCTACATGAGCAGTACTCGTGGTAGATTAATACGCCTCATGAAGTAGAATTACAGGTTAATGGTTTTCTTTTGTACAGGTACATGCACCTTGCTTGTGATCGCTATACAAGTAATAATTAACGCAGGAACACATGCGGATTAGTACGTAATGGTGCTAGCAATACATACATACATACATATATATATATATATATATATCATGTATGGGAAAACCTAGTGCGAGGTTTTTAATTCCCAGTTTATATAACCGACTACGACTACAGTCTCCATGTGCACCTAATTTCCAATTAGTAAAGGCGTAAATACCACAAAAGGGAGATCATCATGATCACTTCTCATCTAAAACAAATGAAACCAATCTGCATGCAGCCGGAAATTCAAATAAACTAATTGTCTCAAATTAGTTGTATGGAGGGTTTTAACAGAGATATATATCAGATATATATATATATATATATTATATATTTGCACAAATTAAGCACTTTTAATTTGTTAAAAAATTGTGTAGCAAAATAATCAATTAATAAATGACATTCATAGAAAAATAACTCCAACATTCAAAATAATCAAAGCGTAGGAACATGATATCATCACCTAAACACGTACACTTTATTGTAACAGGTAGAGCAGATCAACATTAATAGTTGAGTACTCCTGGCCTCTGCATCATATATAAGTTTTACTGGCGTTTACGTACACTGCAAGTACTAATATGGGTATATATATATATATCAGTATATGGGATTAATTCTAATTTTCACTAATTAATTAATGCATTCAAATATATAGTGCAGTAGTAGTACTACTCTATTAGGATTTAAAAGATTGCCCATTTAAATGCCCTAGTTAATAATTAAGTTCGTAATTAATTAGGACAATATCGATCGCACGTACAATTGTCCTAGAGTTTACCGTTTTATTTATTGCGGCGAGCGAGGACCATGCACCAATAAGAGTGATCAGTTGATGATCAGGTACCAGCTAGCTAGTAAATGGAAGGCATAAATATTAATGGTTTAATTCTGGATTTTCTTTTTTGGAAGCGAGAACATAGAATATCATGAATTTTATGGCGACAGATTTTATTCTTTCATAAAGCTCGCGAGAGATCTAAGCTATATAGAGGATTGGGAATTGGCACAACGTACTATTTCTCTATAAATAGGGGTTTTGATAGTCTTTCAATTAAGGTCATCCGAAACACTAAGTCGAGTGTTCTTACACAGTACCCCCCTGGCCTCTCCGCCCCTTTCTCCACACACTACTCTATGATCCCCTCTCTCCCCTCTCTTATCTTCCCTCAGCTTTCCTCATAAAAGGCTCGTGTAGGAAGTACTCCTCTAGGCGGCCATTAGAAGGCTGTAAAATGCGCAATCTTTTTTTTTTTTTCTTTCAAGTAGAGGGGGCAGTAGTAGTGGTGATGTTGCTGACAGAAGATAGAGAGCACAGATGATGAAATGCAAATTGGAGCGGCAGCATCTCACTCCTTTGTGCTCCCTATTCTTCTGTCATCACCCTCAGCTAGCTCCTGATCAGGATCATCTCATCTTCATATATTCTAACAAAAAAAGTAGTCTGGTATATATCACTGCCATATTACTGATCAAGTTAATTAAGCATGCGCGCTCTATTTACAATCTCCACTCTCAGTAGAGCATTTTAGTATTATCTTCGTATATATATGCTCCTGTACGTGCTTCTCATCATGTGCTTCTGTCTATAATATATATAACTAGCCCTAGCTACACGATCTCTGTATTACGTACTTCTTCGATCCTGACATTAGATTTTACGATTTTGTTGAGGTTATTTGGGTCAAGACTATAGTTCTAGTCAGAGATCTAGCTAACAAATTAAGAAGTACTTTCTTAATTTTTGAGGCCAGTGATCATTGGTACCCATCGCATAACTCAAAGGCTAACCTAAACGCATGCAGTAGTACTATGGCATGTGAAAATATATGAGAATAGGACTATGGATTTGTTCATGATCATGTGCATCGATCCTGCCTCTTACTTTCATCTTATCAAAATCCCCTAATTGCTTGCTAACAATCGCGAGCTATATATGCTTTTTCGATCCCCTTTTTATTCTGAATATGTGAAATTAGGTACTCATGTGTTCACGGCACCATTTTTTGGGTGAGCAGATCAAAAACTCATGTGAGCTAGGGAATTAGTGCTGGCTGGGTTTTCTTGAAGCTAGCTAATTATAAGATCACTTCCTTCTTAGTTCCGAACAAATCGTGCTGATTTATTTTGGGTGAGCATATATACATGCAGCATGCTGCATATATATATGTGTGTGTGTGTGTATATACACTAACATGATAATTAATTCAAGTCATGTAGTGTAATATTCTGATCGATCGGTTTATATTTCATGTAAAGAATTATTTGGAAATTAAGGATATATATTATGCCTTGGAGTTAATTAATATAGTTGCATTAATACATTAATTTCTGCATTTTTTTGGCATGCATATATGCAGTAATATTGACCATAATGAAAATTATGAATAAGTATAGCTATGATCATCGATCAGATCTCATGCATATGTAGTACTAATTAACAAGATATACATCCAGGCAACAAGCTAGCTAGGTTGTTTTGTCGCTAGCACATGAAGCAACGCGCGTCCCACGCGTCTCGTATTATGAATGAATGCATATATATATATATATATATATATATATATATATATAAAGTTCCTAATGTTAGAAATCAACACGAAATTATGACAAAAAATAATGCTATATATATAATGGTATTTCGTGTGCCTGGAATTCAAGGCAACACCTAATAATTAATATTATATACAAAGGTGACTGATTATGATTGGGTTACATAAATTAATTAATGTTGGTCCTGCATGCGCGCATGTATTGATTAATTAATGCAATATTATAATTAATTAATTAACTTTTTTAATTTTTAATATTAACGATCTCTTGATTTTCTCACTTCATGATTTAATGTAATATTGTACTTTCTTTTTTAGTACTACTACTGATCATGTCAAGGATATACTCGTGGAGATCACTGATCAGTAGCACTTGGGGTTCTTACAAGGACATTTTTCGATTTAATTTATATATTGTTGCATAAATTGGCCGCAGCCCTTTGCAATTCATTGCATTGCAAAGTACTGCGTGGTCATATATATATATATATATATATATATATATATATATATTTAATGTTCTCGATCTGCGGTTTTAATTCAACGGGCCGGCTTATATAGTCATATATATATATATATATATATATATATATATATAATTCTTGCGTGTTGTTTCGGATCGATCGATTGCTAGCTTCAGTAATTAACCAATCTTAATATATATATATATATATATACACACACACACTGGACCTATCAATGTTATGATCAAATGGTAATAATAATAACGAAAAGAATCACATTCAACTCTTAAATACAAGATTTGAGAATCGTGATAGAAACCAACTTTCAAGACAATCCACATCCATGGATCAAGTAATTTTTAAATACGCTATCAGCTTTCCTTTTTCTTTAGAAGCGTTATATTTACAAATAGATTTTATAAAAATAAACTGACACTACAACATATACTACTTTTTGCCAAGAGGAACTATGGTCAGAAAAAATATAAACTTAGTGACAAAAGGTTTTTTCTCACCAAATTGGTCCATGGCAGCTTGGTGGCATATAACTGGTGAAGTAAGTCTCTTTTTCCACCAAAAGTTTAATTCATGACAAAAAAGTATTTTTCTCCAAGACATTAATGGTGGAGAAAACATACAAGATTTTGTGATAAATAGTACTAGACCTACCCTCAGCTCATGAGAAATGAGTGAATTTCCCATGAAATTCAGTGGTGGATAATTGTTTTACTCATGACCATGTTCATGGAAAGTGCTTGCATTCCTGTTCTTTCCTAAGAAAAATAGTCATGGCAATTATAAATTTTGCATGTTCAACATTCATGAGAAATAACCATTTTCAACCAAATACATAGTCAAAACTAATTTGATTACATGATTACATTTCATGGCAAAAGACCAATTTTTCACACAGCACAAAAACATAGTTGTCAGAACAAATTACCAACCATCAGAAGAATATCACAGCTTTTAGACTAACTCAACTATACAACAAATTAAAGGCCATTCACTTCATAAAACCAACACCTGAAGAACTTCAACAAAAATATCAGAAATATAAATTATATATATTATAATGCTTTTACACATTTTTCAACTGGGTTAACCAGTCAATCAAAGCCTGCTGATTTACGGTATATGTTTGCAAATATGGGAGTACAGGAGGTAAGCCAACTACATCAGTAATGTTCATAACAAAATCCTTGTACATGTATACATATTTCTTGTTCTAGACACATTACTGCAATAACATGTGTGTTCCAATTCAACTTCATTCATAGTTGGTTGCAAAGCCTCTTAATCCACAAATATGAGGGACTCATAGTTACCTGAAAAACCCATTTTCTGATCTGTATTAGCCATTAGAAAACATTGCTTACCTAGCTACTAGGACATATGCTTAGCAAATCATATTTAGAAAGATGATACAAACAAGCTGGAATCTGGGATGTTTTGTGGTTTACAACCTCTATTTAATAGCCATTGAACAAGATTATAAGAGACTTCAAACTATAACTCATTGTAATAATTTTGATTATAAAACATATATACAACACCACCTCTTACTGCTTTTACATACTTGCTGCCCTATATATATATATATATATATATATATATATTTATATATATATATATTTACTTTATTTCCCCCAAACCCTATAATTCATGAGTTGTGCCACCTGAAGCAATACATACTTCAAATTTATTCCTAGCCATTTACATTTTGACTGCATCTATCTAAGGTGCACCATCAGTTTTTTTATCCAAACATACTCCAACCGCTATTTGATATATTTTTATATTTATACATATATAACCAAATTGTAAATAACATTGCCACCTTCCATGTGCAAACAGAGATGTACTAGGATAAGTCATAACTAAGTTATTTGTGAATAATTAGAATCTCAGTAAAAAAGACTAATGTTATGTTAATGTTAAGTCTGAAATAACCAATACACAAAGTCTACAAACCAAATCATACTAAACTATAAGATAATCACCCCTTGATGATAACTAGAAGTCTTCTGAAACAAGAAAATTCTTTCCTAAATGTATATATGCAACCAACCCAGAGTTAGATCTTACACACTTCCTCAAGCTCTAGACAAAAGTTTTAAAACCACCACATTTTCCCTGCCACTTGTTCTAACATACCCTACCTATAGCTATTACTCCCACACAGCCCCATCAAAATATTTCCCTTACAAACTGCCATGGCCTTTGGATTGATACAATCTACAAAAAATGCCCACAAAAAATTCTGCTAGACCCAAATTTAGCAGATGCCTAAGCATCTCGCTAAGTCTCTCTATGAGACTCACTATTGTAGTGCTAGTTTATAAATGATGAAGTCATAGTACAAGTACCTTTTTTTTTCATTTTCTAAGAAAAGGTTGGAACAACTGAGTAAGGGCATATCATAGCATGCAAAAATGTGTGCATACCAACACATCTACTTATATATATACATGCCTACATCTAGATATGAATAAGAAAGGCAACTATAACTCAAGTGCAAGAAGATCCAAGCACAAAGGTGTAGGCATAGTGTTTTAAAGCGTGGGATGGAAATTAGGCCACTGAATTATATCAACCCCACACTAGTAATAATAATATAATCCAACAACAACTCTAATTTCAAAACAACAACTCAAAGTGATTAATAAACAAACTATTGAAAGCCTTTATAGATTTGGCTTCAAATAAACAACTATGCTAGGAAAAGGGGCACAATCGTACATATAGGAATTCATAAAATAAACAACTATGGAAGAAGAGCTTTGGAGAGACTAATCTGGCAGCTTCTATAAGAAGAGTTTTGGAGAGAAATGAAGATATGGAAACAAAGATCCAAGTCTTTCATATGATTTTATACTCATACAAACTAAAACATATAGTCCCAACCACAATACTATCAAAAACACCTTTGAGGCAACTTAGTCACTACTCAAATTATTTCAGTTAACATAAAAGCTTTGCCTTGAGCCATTTACTAACCTAAAAGAACATATAAACAACAAAATTGGATTAATAATGGCTCTGCTTCTGCTACATACCATGATCAATAATGCTAAGATAGCATACTCTGAAATCGCAAATCATCAAGTTCAACTCTGGGCAACCACATTATTGACCTCCAAGTGGCATCGTTGTTATTCATCAAGCTAGGGTCAAAAAAATTTAAAATTAGAACTTCAAGATGGTATAGATTTCTCTAAATTATGAAAAGAAAAGCTAAAATACACACCACTCCACCAGATTATTAATGTAAAGAAATAAGAATTTTTTTCTTTTTGAAGTGGAACCTTACCAAGGCAAGGAAGCCCTTCGAAAACCTCTAGAGAGTAAAATCCCGCATACACGACCCCACCAACTACAACCATGTATAGATAAGCTAATCCAAGTGAACTCCTAGTACAAAATCAAAATCAATAACTAGAAGTTTCAAGATACTATCAAATATAGAAGGCTTAAAGAGATTTCATGTAATACTAGGATGTTCTAGGAAAATTGATTAAGGCAGTAGATGACGTTTGTGGAAAAGGCAAAGTTCCTATTTTTTTAACATAGGGTTCAAAAACATACCATATGGTCTTCCTTTGTTGCTGATGATTTCAGATCAAACCGTGAGGACAAAAATCCCCAAATCCATGCATAGCCCAAGCATACTCCTCTCATTCTAAGCCCTAAAATCAAAAATTTATAACTGAAAAACACAAGAAATTCACAAAAGCAAAACAATAACTTCTGTTTTGAGGGAGAAATAGAAGAAAATGATAGAAAGAACAAAGCTTACCGCATGTGACTTGGTGAACACAGACGATGGTGGTCGCCCAAGGAGCCAGTGGCAGTAACAGAGTAGCCCAGAGGGAGCCTACGAGGGCCTGTCAGTGCCGTTGATAACGAATGACAGTGGCTTGGGTGCGGGTTGCGACATCGACGTGGAGAAGCCAAGAGGGAAGGAGGCTCGTTTTGGGGGAGGAGAGGAAGAGGAAGGCATAGTGGGGAGGCTGGGTTTGGCGAAGGGTGGTCGCTGGTGAAGTGGTGGTGGCGCGGCGCTGCAGTGGTGGCCGGCGGATGGGCTGTGGTTGAAGGAGAAGAGAGGGAAGAGGGGAGGGGTTTCGTCGACTGCAAGGGGGAGGGAGGAGAGAGAGGGCAAAGAGAAGTGAGGGGAAAAGAGAGAGTGAGATTTTAATTTAGGCGCTTTATTTTGGTCTTCAAATTGGTATGACAGTGAAGATTAAACTCATTTGCGTTGACAAAACGTTGCTGCAAGTATTTTCGCTGCAAAACCCTTTCCCCCTACAAAGTATGGTTTTACTCACCGCATAATTTGATGGTAAAAAAGGTTTGTTTTTCCCACGAACAATTTTCTTGAGAAAATATCATATTTAATTTTTTTATTATTTTCGGCGGGTATTTATCATCGCAAAACTAATAATGTCATTAAAAATTCTAATAATCCAAAATTAAAAAAAGTTTGACAAGCAAGATTATTTTCGACGACAACGCGTCGCCAACAATAACTAACAACTTTGTCACAAAAAACGAATAATCCACGATTCCTGGAAAGTTTATTTGCGGCGACTTTTTATCACCACAAAGAACGTTTATGTCGTGGCCAAAAGTTATTTCCCACAACGTTTTACTTGCCGACGTGATCTCGTGACAAAAAGCTTATTTTTTTTCCCACGAATAATTTTTGTGTCATCAGCACACTATTTTCCACGATCGTATATCATGGAAAAAGAATTCGTTGGAAAAGTCCATATTTGTTATAGTGTGATCACAGATAATTGATATGATTTCAAATCATATGTTAAATTTACTTTATAATAAAAATAATTTTATAATAACAAATTAAGTCACGCCAGTACTTTAGCGCTTCCGTAGACTGAAATCTATTTGTAATTAAAACAAACACTTTTCTTACTTCAAAGTCATTCGCTAGCTGTTTTGGAAAAACTCATCAGGCGGGCGCAGCGAGCTGGAGCAATACTTGTGTGTGTGTGTGTTGTGTGTATATAGTAGCTGATATTGCCACCTAAACATCAATTTCTACGTACCTACCTGCAGATTGAAATGGCAAGAATATCAGCTGGTGATCAATCTTTAATTATTCGCACATGTTTATATTTATGTGGCCACAAGATCACTCGTGTTTTTTTAACTACTGAACTCGCTGTGGCCTGTGAATGGAGTACTGAAAAGTACTCATGGTTTCTTGCTGCCTATATGGTTAGTTGAACACATGCATTTTTGTCTACCATTCTTCCAGCTAACAGTCCATCAATTATTTATGTAATCTGGAAACTTGTCTCTGAGCTTCATCTTCCAACAACCCTATAACTGGTGATCTTAGATATATTATATATATATATATATATATATATATAAATAATAAACCTGATCATATCTCCACTGTATTGGTCTTGACCTTAGTCTCTATAACACAGCAGTAGTACTTCTCCTGCTACCTTTTGCAACTTATTATAAGCTTCAGAAAGTAATGCCTTTCCATAGACATCCACCTCCACCAGTAGTACCAATCCCAGATCCATTATGTCCATCTCCGCCTCCGCCGCCACACATTGACGGTCCTTTGCAGCCAGCTCCACCAGGTCCTAAATTCTATCCTCCTCAGCCACTGCCGCCACCACAGCACCATCATTCCCCAAGACCAGCCGGCCCACCACCTTATGGTCATGATGCACCACTAGCCCGGCCCGCCGGTAACCCTCTACCACCATTTGTAAACCCACATCGTCCTCCTCCACTCAGGTACTATCGCCCTACTTCGCGTTACTAGCATGCACATGACCACCCTGCATGTTCCCATTAGTGCACTAAGCCAGGACTTTGCCGAATGAGGAAAAGGCCGATACCGATAGAAGAAGCTCGATCCATCGATCACATTGTTCTTTTGCTGATCTTTTTTCATTTTGGTATTATTCATGTATCTCTTTCAAAAGGAGAAATAAAATATCTTTTCCAGTCTTAGTTATGCAAGGTGTGTAATTTTGGCCCACGATATTCAGGAATATTTATATTGTTGTATAAAAAAATATTGGCTTTTTATTTGATACAGTGGTCCATATATATATATATATACATAGTCCGTGGAATGTTTGTGTTCAGTTGTGACATTTATAACAGCTGGTTTCCGATGGAGCAGATCAGAATTAAGGATTCTAAAAAGAGCTGAATTGAGCTCATCATGATCAGTTGTCCCAACATGACAACCTTTGCCTTCGAAAGCTTCAATTACGTACATGTCCCACCTTTAAGTAAGCGACAAAGATAAATGATCGAGTTCTTATATTTTAGATCAACACATGACTATATATACTACTTATATAATTAACAAGATTTGATTTCTAAAATTCATATTTTAAAATTTCTCTTATCCAAATCAAATAATGTTATACTAAGTATTTTGGTAAGTAAATTATCCACACCGACTTATAAAGAGAGTTTTCCAAAACAAATACTATGTCCACAGTAAAATTAATTAAGCTAGACTTGCATGCGAAATTAGAAATTGGCTGGCAAAGAAACAAATTAAATAGCAACTATTTTTTTTATGACAAGAACATATTATTAATAAGATAAAAACATTAGAATATCCGATTTTCACTAAGCCAATAAGCTTGAGAAACAAATATTGGGACATTATTCCACCACATTTCAATATTCTCTATATCTTCTGAGTATAACGTGCAAGCCTATGCGCAACCTTATTTTCCATCCGATGTACATGTTGGATTTTATACTCGGCAAAGATCAGTTGGAACAACCCTTTTATTACTTCTTTCTGCAGATCCCCAGACTTGAAAATGATGCTAGCTGCTTCTACTTGTAGTTTCCTTACCATCGTCAAGCAATCACTTTTTAGAATTAACCTTGAAAATCTCAAATGTGCACATAACTGTAAGCCTCAAAACATAACAAGAAGCTCAATTGTTAATTTCTGGGCCATTCACTTCATTCTCAAATTTGCTAGCAGCCATCACAACATCACCATTTTCATCTCTGAGAAAAGCTCCCACGTCTGCCTTATGGTAATCATAAAACGTCATTGCTCCATCCACATTAAGTTTAAGGTATCCAGTAGGTGGAGGATTCCAACAACAAATAGCCACTAATTAAAAAATAGCTAGCATTGTATATAAGAAATCTGCAGGCATAAAAAAGTGTGAAAAACTTATTTTTTCTTGATGAGATCCACATTGTTATAAAAAAACTTGTACAATGCTTATACATTTAAGACTTGTACCTAGCATTATTCGAATTGTAAAATCAGTAGTACTAGTACTTACAGTTAAAATCTCAATCTCAACTCTTAATTTTTGCAACTTTAAAACACTTGTAATTATGTATCTCTATTAATTGTCACATGCCATATCGATATCATGTGTTAGCGTGAAGATGAATAATATGCCAAATTTAATTTTCGATTATTGACATGACATATTGATATTACTATAAACTCACATTTAATTTTTGATTGATCGACATAATATGTTGGAGTAATGCTACTCATCATCCCAACATCCATCATCATTTCATCATCCTATGATGTGGCATTAGGTGATTGAAAATTATTTATTATATTTTACTTGTAAACCTATCATCTAATACTACATCATGAGATGATAAGAAGATGATGAGAGTTGAAATGATGAATAGATTTTTTCTAATAATAAAAAAGAGTTTGTGTGGCATAGCGAAACAAGTGGGCTTTTTATAAAAGCTTCAAAGGGAAGTGGGCCTTATTCCATATAAGTGTAATGACACTAATGTGGGCCTTATTATTGGACCGGGCTCCATCACCAATTAGAATTCCCTCCCTTCCCTTCTCCTCTCCCCGCAGTCGTACCCAAAACCTGCTCTGCTCTTTCCTTCCCTCTCGCTGCGCCCGGCCGTCACCAACTCTGTTCAGTGTGAGCGCCTGCCTCTCTCTCTCTGTCTCTCTCGTTCCCCTCTATATATATAGATAGAGTTAGCTACTTTTTTTTTACTAATCGCAAATTCTCAGGGGGAAAAATGAATATAGAAAGTAATCTGTGAAAAGGTAGGGACATCACTTCTCGGTGAAAAGATGAGGGTAATGATATATGTTTCAATGTCAAAGAAGATTGCTTTAATACAAACGTAAGTAAAAAGAAGATTGATTTCTTTCAAGTTGGGGCCCGAGGAGGTAAGAGAAAGGTTGGAAAAAGAATACGGGTTGATATTCAAGGGAAACTTCGTGGCATATCTCTAAAATGGAATGTATTGCTCTGTATAATTTTGAATGTGATAATGGTATTCTGTAGGCTGCCCCAACTAGTTGGTGTATAGGAATTAATCGAGTTCTTAAATTAGTGATAAAAGGCGTGGTCTTGCTTGATTGCGTATTTCTTGTGACTTGTTAGTCTCCACTGGGAAATGTAATGTTTAAGTTATTGGCTCTATTTCTTATCCTGCATCTACGTCCATTATCTTATCGTAATTGTTCTTTGTTGCATCTTTTAGATCTTATCTGAGTCAGTATTTTTTACGGTGTTTTAGATGCCACTTTGCTTTTATGATTGGATGCTAAATAATCTCAATTGGTTGGAAAAAAAATATCATGGTCTTGGTATCCAGTGACGAATCATAAAATTTATTGGTGTTTTTAAATATTTAATGTAGCTACCACATCAGAACTATAATATCTTCTTCCCCACTTGGGTTCTAAGCGATAATGGAATTTTATAATGGGTTTGTTCGATGGGACTACTCTTTCTCTCTCCAGTGGGTTTAAGCTTTTTTTTTTTTTTTTTTTTTGGGGGGGGGGGGGGGGGGGGGGGGGGGGTGTGTATTTTAGGTTTCAAGACCCATTGGGTGTGTGAAACTTAACAATGTATTGTATGCTATCCCTATAAGATCCTTTTCTGGTCTTTCTTCTCCACATGGTTTGTAATTTGTATTAATTGCAACTTTGACTTGTTTTACATTCTGAATTGATTTTTTTGGTTCTCAGTCTAATTCCAAGAGCAGAAATGATAAAGAGGCGCTTCTACAAGCTAGAGCATGCCGATAAAGATCAGGCCTCAGATTCATCATCATCCTCTGACTCTGAATTAGAAGCAGAAGCCACAGGTGATTCAGATGATGATGATGTAGTTGCAGAAGTCAAAGAGAATGAAGAATCTTGCTCTACCTCGTCTGGTTGGTTCAATCTTATTTCTGTTTCTTCTTTCTCTAGACATCAATTGATTGTTCATATATGCTGCATTTTTATTCGGACTTATGCTCATCCTTCTTTTTTCGTTGGTTACCTGAGTAGGGTAATGCTAGAAAACTTTTAAGTGTTATGGCAGTTCTCTTTGCTGGCTCTACTGCTTTTTCATGCAAAATCCCGCACATACTTACTATTATCTCTGTTTTGTGAACATCTTGTCGTGTCACCTAGAACCTTATAGACTTTTCCACCTACGACAATCTCATCAATTCCAATTTACTTTTATACTTATTTTCTCATTTATTTTGCTGGTTTCAGGATATGAGAGTGAGGATAGCTCAGCAAATGAGGTTGATCTTGACTCATCGGGTAGGATTTACTGTATTTTCTGCATTGCTGGAATTCTGTAATCTTGCTGCTGAGATACATTGATGCATTAGTCCTATATCCACTATGATAATATTATTATTATTTTTTTATGTATGAAAGAGTGCTATGGTAATATTACTACCATGCTTTTTTCATGACCAAGCAACAGAATATATGAGGTTGTACAAGCTCTATTGATGAATATCTGTGTTTTGTGTTTGTTTAAGACCTTTTTTGTATTTATAAGTACAAATAGAATTTAGGCATCGTAAAAACTCATAAACTGGCCATAAAATTAGAGGTTTCAAGATTGTATTACTTATCAAAAAAAAAAAAATTAGAGGTTTCAAGGATTTACCTCTCATGAACTTTTTTTTTGTCAGGTATTAGGACCAATGTTGTTGATGTTATTATAAACACATTCGTATTTTAGATTGCTTTTGCACTCTGTAGTTTAAGCAATGCTTGAACAAGGATTTTGATTTTCCCTTTTCATGGAAGGATAACTTTTAGTGCTTCAAATTGAATATTATATATATATTGGACCTGGCCTTCCTTTTGCAGGAATCCCAAAAAAGAAATGTATCTTGTGAATATGGAAAGATTTTCTCCGTCAAAATATTTGTGCCCATTAGTGTTTGCTCCTAGTAAATTGATTATCTGTAAAAGAGGACAATTGTATCCAGTACCTGAACTTTCTGACCCTATTTAAAGCTTCAATTATTTTCTTACTTACTGGCTTACAATTACATAAGTCAGCACTTCTTATGATGTCTGTTTAAATGTTGGTGCTTTCAAGCTGGATAGAGGTGATGGACGAATAGTTATAGCTTTTCTGAAGCCTTGTTGTGGTATATGTATTTGGAAGTCTATTAAGAACTTGGTCTAGTTTGTATTTAGGTATTATCTTGTATACTTCCTGTGTACTTGGGCTATGCCTATTTACTTGGAATCAAAGTCTCTTAGTAATTAAAAAAAAAAAAAGTCTATTAAGAAGGCGGTGCACCTTTAAGTGGGGATCAATTTCAGCATGATATGTGGTGTAGGGTTTGTTTGGGCGAGGGTGGAGGGTGTGCTGGCCCTGTTCAAGCTGTGAGAATTTTGAAGTTAGATATTTTATGAGTAGAGGGGTCTAGGACGTACTGCATTTCCTCGGCGAAGTTCTTGCCCTCTATAATGATTTCAAGGGTTTCTAATTGTAATCTTAACTGGTCCTTTTGGAGTATAGGCTTGGATGTGGTTTGAGGTTTTCTTAGAGTTGTGACAAAGGAATATAGGGAAATTGTGACCGACTCTTTACTTGTTTGTTAGCTTGTCAATGATGATGTATTTATTGCTTTGTTTGTAAATGGACTTGGGGAATGGCACTTCTAACACCCACAACAATGTGGAGGTGGGTATGGTTTCAGTTTAACTCTCATGGGGAGTGTGTGAGTCATTTACCAATGCGTGCACGCACACACACAAACTATGGGTAATGCCATGGTTGAGTACATTACTTGATATTTGATGTGATTGTTGAATGGCAGGTCTACCCATAATGGATGATGATGCTGAAACCGGAAATGAAAAACAAATCCTTACTGAAAGTCATTTGTCTGGTAAATATGGTTCTGAGGCACTGGAGACACATTCCAATATCGTGGCTGAAAAAGAATCGTTACCAGCAGATATTCCAGCCTATATAATGAAATGCAAATCAGTTTTCAAGTGCCGGATATGCCCCAGAATTATCTGTTTGAATGAAGAGACTCTAAGGGCTCATCTAAACTCCAAGGTGAGATGTCTCGCATATTTCTTCCACTCCTCTCCTAAAATTCAAATCATCGTTTACAATTCCTCACCTACCAATCACCCTATGATTTAAATAATTAATACTAAGTGCCAAAAATTCCCCTCATTTTTACGAGGGTTGATCTCTCTCACCTTGGTTTGGCAAGGATGATGGTAGTTGATTTGAATGCTGAATGATAGCTCAGATAGTAACACTCTTTAAACTTTTATATTTCTTAGCATGTGTGCTTAGTCAATTACGTAGTCTTTGGTTCTAAAAGTGAGGAATGTTCTAAATTTAGAGGAAAAGTTGTGTCTGTGCACGAACTCACCTCAGCCATCACCATCCTGCTGCATCGGAGTATTCTTCTTTGTTATGATTAGGGCACCATGTGGCCTTTCTCATATGTTCTGGCAATTACTTAATAGTGCTCTCAGGCACTTACACTCCTTACCTTTTATTTCTGAAAATTAAGTACCTTTGGCCAATTTCGTAGTACGTGGTTTGGTAACATGTACTTCGATTTGTCATAATGAAGCAAGATGAGAGTAATGTCTCATAACTCACCTTAGCCACCACCCTCCCGGGTTTCTGTATGTCGTGCCATTAGTCCTCGAGTTAATTTGCACGTGAGAATCGTCACCATATGTTACTTTGTTAGAGGGCCTTACATTGTTGTCCTAATTATTACCTTTCGATGTCTTAGAGACATGCTCGATCTGAGAAATTACTGAATGAAGGTAGACTGAAGGATATGCTCAACAGTGATGGGGAAATTGAGAACCAAGAGACTCCTGCAGAGATGAATGCTCGAATTTTAGCTCTTCCGCTGGTTAGTATTTTTAATTTGAAATTTCCAGCACAATGTTTGAAAAAACAGATTGAAGAGTACATCTTTATACAAGATGCTAATGCTTCTCTGCTAATGTCAGAATAACAAAAAAAGGAAAAGCAGAAACAGGCTTGGAGAGGAAAAGAGAAAAATAAATAAGGTAATTAAGGTTTTATATCTTGATGCTATCATTTAATCTGAGATTTAAGCTTATATACAGTTTATCAGATTGCTTGATGTGAGTTGCAGGAAATGGGTTATGATGAGAACATAAAGAAAGCAAGGAAGTTGACAAAAAGTCCATCCAAGAAAAGGCATAAATAAAAATGAGAACTGAAGAACGTTGCATATTTCTGTTTGCCTTACTGCTGGAGAGAATATGAAAGCTAGAGATGAATCAAGAATTTGAACATTTCTTCAGCTACTAGCATTTAGACATTTGCTCAGATTGATAACTTTATAGAGTGATCACTTTATACTGCTATGTTCCTTTTTATTATTTTTCTTTGCCCTCCCTCTCCTTAGAGGTTGCGGTTTGTTTAATCTGGATCTGTATCCTGTTCCATACTGTGTAATAGCCAAGGCGCTTGATTTTGGTTTAATAGTTCCAAAATTTTGTTATTCATGAAAATCAAAGCCATCGAATGCTGTGCACTTGGTTAGTTGTTTTTACTTTACATCTTCACGACCTTACCTTTTTCAAGCCTATGGTTTTAATTCGAATTCTAGTTTTTCTATGTTTTGCTCCTCCCCTCTTTGTTTTTCAGAATATATTTTATTAATCTTTGTAGCTTGGGATTAAGATAGCTTCGTTTTTCTTTTTGTACAAAGTAATGCTACTCATCATCCCACTTTTCATCATCTTATGATGTGTCATTAAATGATTGGAGACTATTTATTATATTTCACTTGTGAACTTATCATCTAATGCCACATCATAGAATGATGAAAGAATGATGAATAGATTTTTTCTTATACAAATGCACATTCCAACTCAGCAGTTCCTCCAACTTTAGCCTCTTGCAGTTGCCACAACTCTCATTGAGAGAGCAATGAGAGATGTTCAGGTTGCATAACGCATTGACGCAATGACACGTTCAGGTTGCATCATCATTTTCGATGCATCTTGAAAATCGCCTCTGCACAATAGAAAACTAGTTGAACTACTTCAACACATGAAGTTCTTGTTCAAGATCCTTTTATCCACATTTTAATTTGAAGTTCCTTTGGATGAATTTTTGAAGGTGGGTTTTTTCAGAAGAAAGTTGTTTCCGGTTGTCCTTTCATGGAATTGGAGTTTTAAGTATTAGAGATTTCCCCCCCTTCAACTAGAAAGTTTCAAGCAGACTAGAGTATGTCGTCTTTATAACTTGTTAATCAAAAGCATTACTGGAAAAAAAAAAATGTATATGAAAGACCACACCACTTTATTTTTCCATGTATTGAGGCAAAAGGAAGAAGAAAAGGGAAAGACATCTCAAAAATCTGTTGCAAAAATAAAAACATCGGAGCTCTTCAACCATGCGGTTGCTCAAAAAGGCCTCGTTTGTGAAGCAAAGTGACTAAGATGTGTCAAACTCAAGAAAACATGCTAAGACCATTATTTGACTTTCCGATAAGTACTAAGACCGTCAAAATTTAAAATGAAATAAGAAAGCAGCAAGGTCCTCAACCCACCCACCCACACAACACAATCCCCCTTCCCCCCACCCGCGGGCGGCGTCTTTAACATTAATCTCTACCTTTAATGAGTCCACTGGATAAGCGAGCAACATCAACTCACATTAAACAACCTGTGCCACAGGTTCAGATGCACTGGATTCAGCTTCCAGCCTGCAAATTACAGGTAGCCGGTAAGACGCATAAGGTATACTTCAGGCCCTGTGCTGGAAAAAGTAAAAACATCTATTTTGCAGACAGGATTTAAGGTTATGAGCCAGTAATATATACATAGGTTTTGCCTGTAATGACAAAATTGGGAATTGCAGAGTAACATTAGAGATGCTCAATGTAGCAAGATAAGGACCCAGCATGAGAAATGCAGATATAATTTCGTCAGTCACTGAACTTCATTTTGTTAAATCAAGTTTCTGTGTAAATAGGTGAATCACTTGTATACGTACCATGTACTTGGATTTATGTGGTTTTAATGATATTTTATTGCTTCAAAAATTCAATGTGTTTGGGCATCATTTGGTAACTGCGATCTTGACTAGGTCCATGGCTGTCACGAGTTGGGATAGATTAACCAAAGAACTAAACATACATTTCATTGTTGTACATCACAATATACAACAACATTAACAAACCTCATTGTTGCCTCTAGAGAATTTCATATACACACCATTTTCTTATAACAAAGAAGAAAAATGACATGTACGTAGAGAAAAGTGCATGGTTTCTACCTTTGAATTCCTTCTCCAACTTCCATTCTGAAAAAACTCCCTATCTTCACAGGTGAGCCCACTTCCTTGGAAAGATTATTTAACAGTGTCTGCAGAGTACCATGCAAAAATAAATCAACTACATTTTGCAACACATATATGCTCAAATACACGCACACATACATAAAAATAGCCAGCAATTATGCATGCCTTCATGTTACAGAAACTTGTACCACATTCCATAGATGGATGAATGTGGCAGATGAAGAGGAACAATTCATAACCCATGTAACCTGTATACTTGGGCTCTTGCCTATTCTCATGATCAATAAAATTTTGTTTACCGATGAAAAAGAAAAATAATATGATTATGTTTTTACAATTTTATAGCTATTTGTTGAATGCTTATTTTCTCTTATCTTTTTGCTGTAAGTTTGTTTTGATTGGATATGCACTAAGAAGTTGGGTTATTTTTATCACTTGTGGTAACAGATATTGATTATAGAACTGATTTTATCATGAATTGATTTTATCGTGAACTTAGTTGTGAATGTGAATAATTGATAAAATTTATGATTATAAAATATGTAATTGTGTACCTGGTCGAATTAAATATTTGAGTTAACTCAAACCATTTATTTTAAATGGGCTGAAATGGGTTGTATTTGAGTTGAGCCATATACTCCCATGACTTAACATGACACAAACCACCCAAAAGAAAACTAGTTGGTCTCCAAGCAACAAGTGATTTTTTCCCAGTTGTGCTATCTGAATAACAAGTTATTCTTTTTATCAACTTTTACGTACCTTTACATTTAAGGCATCATTCATAACAAACTTTTGCTCCATCAGAACAACATCTTCGAAGTATTTGCGTAATCGGCCTTCTACCATTTTATCTATGGCCATCTTAGACTTCCCAGTCGTTTCAGCCTATGATGGAAAATCAAATAAACAATTGAAATCTAAAACTTTTTTTTTTAAGTATAATTGGAATCTAAAAACTAACAGAATGCACATTACAAACAAGGAGTTAGACCATATAAATTATATTAGCAGAAAACTACTTGATGTATTGAAGTGTGTGGGGGAGAGAGAGAGAGAGGGAGAGGAAATTAGTATAATTAGTATCAAAGACTTATACCATCTAGTAGAGAAGAAGGATTGAGTTGTTTTGATTAATGGCAATCCAGTTGGTTTCTTTAGCAGTTCCCAAGACCTAAGACAAGGGGATCCATTGTCCCCACTCTTCTTTGTCATTATTATGGAAGCGCTTAGTAGGATGATATCGGCTTTGGTCATGAATGGCTTTGTGGCTGGCTTCTTGGTTGGTGATCCCAATAGGCGTCTTATTAACATTTCTCACTTATTGTTTGCAGATGACACACTAGTATTTTGTGAGACAGACCAAAACCAGCTACGGGCATTGAAGGCAAGTCTACTCTGTTTTTAAGCAGCCTCCGGTTTGAGAGTGAGCTTTGATAAATCAAAGTTAGTGCCAATCAGAAGGGTTAACAACATTCTTCAGCAATTGGCCAGCACGCTTGGATGTAAGGTTTCCTCTCTTCCAATGGATTACCTTGGACTTCCATTGGGAGCTGCCTCAAGGGCTATATCAATCTGGGATACAGTGATAGAGAAGATAGAACGAAGATTGGCAGGGTGGAAGAGGTTGTACTTGTCGAAAGGTGTTCGGATTACCTTAATTAAGAGTACTCTTTCTAATTTACCAAACACATTTTTGTCTCTACTCCCTATTCCAGCTAGCGTGGCGGCCCGGATTGAAAAACTTCACAGTCATTTCTTATGGAGTGGTGTGGGGGATGAATTCAAATTCCATCTAGTTAGTTGGGACAAGATATGCACTCCAATCTCCTCTGATGGATTGGGAATTAGAAATATGAGAATTTTCAATCGGGCCTTACTTGGAAAATGGTTGTGAAGATATACTATGAAACCGAACGAATGCCCTATGGAAGTCAGTGATTGATTGCAAATACGGAAGTCTATTGGAAGGGGTTTTTGGGGGGGGGGGGGGGGGGGAAGGGACACTGGCTAGGGTATTAGAGAGGTGAGTGTGGGGCTTATGGAGTGGAAGTTTGGAAGCACATCAAACGAGGATGGGGGATTTTTACTCGCCATACTAAACTTGTGTTGGGAGCGGGCTCTAGAATAAAATTTTAGAGTGACATATGGTGCAGAAATAATGCCCTAAAGGACTCATTTCCTTCAGTTTTCCAGGTTGCAGGTAACCAAGAAGTTTCAGTGGCGGATCTCATGGTGTTATCGGGGGATCATGTCCAATGGAACATCATTTTCAATAGTGCAACACAAGATTGGGAAGTTAGCAACTTCGAGAACTTTTTTAGCCTATTGTATTCCGCAAAACCGAATAGATAACAAGCTGACACATTGTGGTGGGTACCTGCAGGTAAGGGCATATTCTCGGTTCGATCCTTCTACAAGTCCCTCACACACTTACTGAATAATCAGTTTCCATGGAGAAGGATTTGACAGAATAAGGCGCCTCCTAAAGCGGCATTCTTTATTTGGTCAGCTTCCCTGGGTAAGATTTTGACAACAGATAATCTGAGGAAGCGTAGGGTGATTATACTAGATTGGTGTTGCATGTGCAAGAAATCTGGCAAGACTGTAGACCATCTCTTACTACATTGCGAGGTTGCTAGAGTGTTGTGAAGTGTTTGGCCGAGTAGAGGTAGCTTGGGTTATGTCCGCCACAGTGGTTGACCTTTTGCTAGCTGGGCACATCTAGGAGGTATTCCACAAATCAAAGCCATGTGGAAGATGGTACCTATATTATGTGGTGCTTGTGGCAGGAGCGTAACAACCGGACATTTGAAGATAAGGAGCGGTTGATAGAGGAACTTAGATCTTTCCTTTTAAGAACTTTATTCCTATGGGCCATAGCTGTAAACTTTAATGGCTTAGATTTTCTTGTTTCCGTTGTTGTGACCTAGATAGGTCTTATCTCTTGTATACCTTCTTGTGTACTTGGGGCTATGCCTATCATCAATACAATTGTTTACTTATAAAAAAAAAAAAAAAAAAAAAGAAGGATTGAGTTGATTGCAAAAAGACCGCCAAGGAGCCTTAATAACGACATGCTTAAATAATTTGTGGGTTCATACTGAATAAATATATATATATATATATTTATATATATGAGGGCTCATACTCTGAGTTGCTATCCATTACGGGGAAGACTTCATTTTCTCATTTGATGCAACCAAAATTCAACAAAATCAAACCAAACAAATCAGGAGAAGAAAAAGGATCTTGAGGGTAGAAACCATACAACCATGGCAATAATTTTGAGTCAATCTAACTCCAAGAAGAAACTAAACAAGAAAAATATGAAAATGCGGCCACCAACTGCACATTGACACTCTGAACATGCACAGGCAGATGCATGGACATAGAAAATAAAGATTTAGAAAGCCTCATCCATATAGAAACCCCAATCAGTATTAACTATAATTACATTAAATAAGCATAATCCAGACTCTGATTCGGTAAGCTCACATTCACTGTTCAAGTCATGTTTAACTTAGAGCCTACTACAAGTGCTAAATTGTATGAAACAGTACCTGAGACTTAAGAATTTCCCTTTCACTTTGTAATGCCTCAGAAGAAACAAGGTCCTTTGTTAAGAATAACGGCTTAGCTGCTACAACATGCATTGCCAATTCTGATCCAACACGTTGAAGAGCATCCAGTTGAGAATTCCCATCCTCTACTTCAAGAGTTAAAATTCCAGCAATACGACCCAAACCTGTTTCCAGATCAAATGCTTAAGAGATCATGTCGAATGAGATAAACCTCTCCCTCTCTGGAAGAATGGACTTCCGTTAGAGGACCTGCCTGTGTAAGTGAGTCTATTTTCTTAAAAAAAAAGGGACGAAGTTTGGAATCACTGGCCAATGTGCTCAAGCTCAAATGGATCCTCTTCGTTTGTAATGTGCACAGGGTAACTTCGTGGATGCAAATCCCATTTAGGTGCTTCATGCAACTTACAAGAGAAAAGGCAGTTTGAAATTATGTACCTGGTTGGGGACTTGTATGGAGATAGGTAGAAAGAACACTATTTAAAGAAGTAGACATCACAAATCCCCTTCTAAATCTGACATTTTCTCCCATCATTGCAGCCACTTCTGTTATTGCACTTTGTACAGTTGTTTCTCCACTAATCTTCGGATGTTCAAGATACAACTTCAAGTCCTGGAGGATGAAATTTGAAGATTACATTACCCACTGACCAAAGACTCGCAAAAACTTCAACCACATGATAGTGCTAGCTTGAGCTTTCTTCCACAGTGCTGAAAACACTAGGTCTAGGTGTCGGCTCAAGATAGTGCTGGATTTCCTTCTTATTTAGAGTTTTTTGTCTGTCTGTTTTCCTTCACCTCCTTATTTTGGTGCCCCTCTTATATGCACCCTGTGTACAAGGGTAGCACCTTGCGCACCCAATAAAAATTCTTATTTCCAAAAACAAGTTTTGAAAGTTTTATTCAGGATATTTAAATTTTTTTTTTTTTGATAAGTCGATATTTTTAAAAATAAAATCTAGGTTGTGACATGCATGACTAAAACAGCCTAACATGGATCACGATCACGGATTCAGGGGGAATCACAAGGTATCGTATTCCAAAAATGATTGCTCCTATTAGGGAGTAAATAATGACAGTCAAAATGAGAACTAAGACCAAAAGCAAAATATCAGTATTTAAAGATAACAGAAAGAAAAAACAAATAACCATTTACAAGAAAGGGAAAAAAAGAAGTAACACAGTCTCTACCTCCATATTCTCAGGTCCAACTTGGAAGGGCTCGGCACCCTGCTGAGAAGCACCTTCAACCAGCAAAGCCTGCTTAGCCAATGACAAAGCCTATCCGAGAGAGAGAGAGAGAGAGAGAGACGCTTTAGCCTTTAATACAACAAGAGCATCAAAACTGAAGAACATGAAAGCACACAATTAAGAAAAAAATGAAAGCACGCAGAATTATGAATACTAAATAAGAAAAAGTCACACAGATACCGACCAAGTGCTGAAATATATCATTTCGGGCAACAAAATCGGTTTCGCAGTTAAGCTCAATAAGAGCAGCCTTGCTCTCAGTCTGCGCCAGAGCAAGAAAACCCTCGGCGGCCGTACGAGCCGACTTCTTCGACGCCAGCACCTTCCCTCTTTTCCTCAAGTCCTTCTGCGCCGCCTCTGTCAGCAAATATTACATTCACTGAGGAGAATAAAAAGAAAAAGGAAAAGAAAAATCAAAGCGGGGGGTTTGGGGGAGTGATTTCGGACCAATGTCCCAATTGCATTGGATAAGGGCGGCCTTGACGTCCTTTATGGGGGCGCTGGTTCGCTCCCTCAGTTGCTTTATCAAGTTCATTTGGTTGGAAGAAGAAGATACTTCGGCGCTGAAACTCCTGGAAAAGATCGCTAGGCCGCCGCCGCCGACGCCGCATCGTGAATCGGCCTGGGTAAAACTAGAACTTAGCAGCCTGTTGTGGAGGATCGAACCGAGAAAGCGCTTAGTTGCGCTGGAGAGAGCCATAACACACTACCTTTGACAACGTGCGAAACCCAACAGAGAACTGTTTAAAGAAGCAATGAGAAAACAGCGCTCGAAAGGAGATCGACCCGACCAGCTCTTGTAACCAATGTTTTGAATATCGTACCGGATAGCGTACCGGTCAAGGCACTGGAACGAAATATTTCAGTACCGGTATCGTTTTGGGATAGCGTTTCGGGATAACATTTCGGGATAGTCGATCTATAAATAAATTATATATATAAATATATATAAAAATTATATTCTAAAATAATAGTCTATATATAAATAAATTATATACAAATACATATATATAAAAATTATAAATAGTCTAGTCTGAATTGAGGGTTAAAAAATAAGTTTGTAGTTTGAAAAAATGAAAAAACGAAAAAAAAAAAAAAAAAAAACACAGGCCGAAATATCGGCCGGTACCGGCCGAAATATAAGCCGGTACAGGCCGAAATTGAGGTCGGTATGACCGGTACCGGCCGGTACGGAACAGATATAGTACCTGTACCGGCCGGACGGCCGAAATGAAAAATTTCGGCCGTACCGGCCGGTACGGTACGAAATTTAAAACTTTGCTTGTAACAGACACCGTGACTAGAAACTAGAAAGAAACGTTTTTCTTCATGTAAAAACGAAACGATTGCTTCTTTCTATCGTTGTTTAAAACGATACCGTTTTGAGGGGAAACGGATTTTTTGTTGAGTTGAATAATAGAAGAGTTTAAAATAAGAGAAAAGATATTTGTAATTGTGAATTGTGCAATCGCAGCGTAATCATTTTGAAAAAATTGAATAAAACATGAGACTTATATAAAAAAAATTAATTTTTTAATAATAGACCCCACTCTTTTTCAAAGCGATTGCGTGGCAGTTGCACACTTCAAGGTTGTATATAGAATCACTAGGGATGTAACCAGTCCGGTCCAGTCCGGTTTTGGATAAAATTTAGGACCGAACCGGTATGTACCGGTTTTGTATTTTTCAAAACCAATTACGCACCGGTTACCCTCCTAAACCGGTATCTCTGGTTTTACCAATTTCTGGTCCGATCCGGTCCTGTTTTTCGATTTTTTAAAATGTAAGTTTATCATTAAAAAATAAAAATCTGTTAATAAAAAAAAAATTTGCTTCAAAAAATCTGTTCCTATTACAAAATCTACACTTCTAAAAAAATATGTTTTAGTAAAAAAATTAGTATTAGTTATAAACTTATATATTAGTATAGCTATATAATATATTAGACTATATAATAGTATTAATATTATACTATTAGTATAGTTATATATTAGTATTAGTCATAAACTTACATATTAGTATAGCTATATAATATATTAGACTATATATAATATAATTTAATATATATATATTTTATGTTTAAAGCATATGATCAATTAAATTTTCATCTTTAAGATTAAACTTTTATTTTATAAATTATAATAATATCATCTTATATATAATTATATTAATAACATATAATCAAACAAATTACAAATGTTCATATTTAAGATTAACATTTTATGTTATAATTTATAAATTATAATATGAAATTATTTCATATATGATATATAATTATATATATTATATATAAAAAATTTACATATAATTATATATTATATATAAAACTTATATATAAAATATTAATTTTTATATTTTTTTTCCCAATCGGTTTGGTCCGGTTCCAGTTCTGGAAATCGTAGAACCGGAACCGAACCGGTTCTGGCCGGTTTGCATAATTCAAAAACCGATCCGAACCGGTTTTCCGGTTTCTCGGTTTAAATTTACACCTCTAAGAATTACTCTTAAAATAAAATCCGTTTTGTTTGCCTCATTTGCTTTGAGAGATAAAACACAAAAGTTTAAAATTTTTTTTCAAGTTTTGTACAGTCAGACGCACTCTAAAAATAAACACTTATTTTTTTACGTTACTTTTTTTTTTTTTATCTCAGTTCATCTATAATTATTTTATCACTAATTATTGACTATACTATATACAAAAAGCTGTTAGTAGAACCTCTCTTTTTTCTCTCTCGTGTTCATCTTTTAGCAACAAAGCCTGCTAGTGGAGAATGTGCTTTCAACTGTCCATTATCTGTTTGTCTCGTACAGATCGTTTCCCATTGGTTGAATTGTCTCGTACGTGAGAGCTGAGGTTAGTGGGTCTTAATTTTTCAAATACTATTTCATAAAATATTACCTAAGAAAACACACAATAATTAGTGGATCCCATTTTTTCTTCTTTATCAAATACTACAAAAAAAGTCAACAACTTTTCATCTTATATCTATAAACAAACACACACATTTTAACAAAACTATTTCATTTCATTTCAACTCATATATCTTAATACTGTTCACATATCTAAAAAAATTTCATTTTATTTCATCTGAGAAAACAAACGAGGATTTCATCAATTTAGCAAGTACCTAGATAAAGCTTATACCTTAGTTCTCCTTTAAATCCGGTTTGGATACACAAAATATCTCATTTTATCTTATCTCATTTCATCTCATCATTACAACTTTTTAAAACTCTCATATAAAATATAATAAACAATTCAACTTTGTCAAATCTTAAAATAAAAATTATATTTTAATAAAATTTTATTTAAATTTTAATAAAATATCTCATCTCATTTTATCTGAACTGCGTAATCAAACGAAATCTTATATTTAAAGAAAAATTATAATTAAAAGAGAAATAAATACAATATATAAACCCTAAAATATCAAGTGAATGTTACTTGGACCCGAAAGGATGGAGAGATGGGCCGGCTAGGAGGATCCAAACCCAAAGTTCAAACTTATCGACTCAGTGACCGAAGAGTCCCCCACCCACGTTTCATCGCCTTCTTTCTCGCGGGCGGCTGCTTCTTCCCAAGTCCCCCAATCTCTCAGAGAACCCCTCTCTCCGTGTAGTCTGTAGAGAAATAAGATACAATGGCTGGAATCCGATTATCTCCGGAGGACTCGGAGCTCTCGTCGCAGCAGAGCCGCGGCGCTGTGAGCGAGCTGATCTCCGACGACGACCGCTCCGTGGCGGCTGACTCCTGGTCCATCAAAAGCGACTACGGCAGCACCCTCGACGACGACCAGCGCCAGACGGACGCCGCCGAGGCCCTTTCCGCAGGCAACTTCCGTGCCCCCTCCGATTACAGGTCTCATCTCTCTATATTTCTGTAAACGCTCCGCTTTGTCTTGTTTTGGAGAAATTTCGTTGGAAAGTTGCGGAAAAATATGATGAAGACGATATTTTGAACGCTATCTTTTGCATTTTTTTTTGGAATTCTGATTTCAACTCGATGACCAAGATTAAGCGCAATTCTGAATCTGTTTGAAATTTAGATGTGCAATTGCGGTATCGAGTTCCTAGAAATGATCGATGAGTTTTTCAGAATATGCTAAAAACAAAGATGTAACACTATGCGTCGGAAGTGGAACGTGAAATTGGTGGGCTTATGAATTTGATGCGTGGCTCTGGCAAATTCATCCATTAACGAGTCTGATTTGTTTGCTGTTATTCCGAGGAATATATTAGATGTGATGATCTACAACTTGAAGTGTCGCCAAGGAATATATTATATGTAAAGAATCTACAATTAGAGAGATGCTGATATGGTTTGAACTCTTGCCATTGGTTCCCTGAGGGTTTAGGAGCAGATAATTTGTTTAAAAATTAAAGTTTGGGGAATAGCTGAAGTGTTGCTTATTTGTTAATCGTTAGTATCTTATTGTGCATATTGATTTTGAAATCACGTGATGTGTTTGCAGTTCTGACAAGGAGGAAGCAGATGCTGAAGAAGCTGTGCAATCAATGTTAGGCCTTCAGTGTTATTGGGATGCTGCATATGCGGATGAGTTGGCAAATTTTCATGAACATGGCCATGCCGGTGAAGTTTGGTAAGTGTTGATTTGATATTTGATTCTCTCTTTTTTCTCATATAATGTTCGTTATGACCTGTGGGCATAGCAACAGAATGTTACAATAGGCTAAAAGTTTTCCTGGGCCTTTGCTTAGTTAATTAAAGATGAGCAGGGTTTGTTTTGATATTAGATTTGAATTTTACCAATAAAAAGTGTTTGGATATGCTAGATGATAGGAAGAACTATAATATTATATTCTGAGGGATAGTTAATTAAAAAGAACAGGAAAAAGGCAGAGAAATAGAATGATGGGAGTTTGAAGAAATCTTATGTTCTCTCATTTTGCACTCTGGAATTCATTTATTTGTTTGTTTTCCTCTGTTTCAATAGGTTTGGAGCTGATGTTGTGGAAGTAATTGTTACTTGGACCAAACGCTTGTGTTTTAGCATTTCTCAAGGTCGTTTGCCAAATCATGTTGATGATATCAAGTCTGAGAGAGTTGAGGAGGGTGATAAATATCTCTCTACTTGGGGTGTTCTTGATATTGGGACTGGCAATGGTTTGCTTCTTCAAGAACTTGCTAAGCAGGGGTATGCTTTGAATTTTAAATTGTATTCCTGGTTATATATATTGATCAGTGTATTTCTGGTTATGTATGATTACTACAGAAGAAAACTCGTGTAATTTTTTCACTTTTTAAGAAAACATTGTATGCATGACGCACACATACCTGTAATCTTGTGTGGGATACATGTAGGGGCTTTTAATTCAGAGAGTCTGGCAATATCGAATGTCAATAGAGATTGTGTATGTTAATAAACATTCATTTTCATTTTAATTGATAAACTCAGCTTTAATAAGGATATTTATTAGGTGATAGTATCTGTAGGCCCTACTTATGAGATTGTTATGATATTTTGGCTGAAGAGTGAAATTTTTATTTGCGTTTCCAATGTTAGCTCATATTGAACTTAATGGACCTAATAGTTTTTTTATATTCAGGTTCTCTGATCTAACAGGAACTGATTATAGTGAAGGAGCAATTCAGCTAGCTCGAAGCCTTGCTGATCGCAATGGGTTTCCTAATATTAGTTTTTTGGTACGACTAAACTTTGAGAATACCTTGGGATCCCTTATAATCATGCGCAGAATTTTCACTACTTCTAATTGTTAGTAGTGTTGGTGCCATGGTCGTTGTTACTTGTGTACCCTAAGAAATGGAAGGATTTCCTGCTTTTTGCATCACCAAGTTCAGTATGGATCTTAGATTGGTGTGATTAATAGCACCCACTTTGATTTAGGGGTTTGAAGTGCTTTATCTGTGGCACTTTGTGTTTTAATCATGTCTAGGATTGAATTAATAATCCCTCGATGAAATTACTGATAGCGGTCAATGTAATATATTTTTTGGAAGGTAAAAACTAATATAATGAACTCTTTTATATTTGATTGTTTTGCATCTAAAACTTCTGTATCATACATTGAGAAAAACTTAACCTTGTTGCTTTATTTGCTTATAAGGTTGATGATGTTCTTGAGACAAAGTTGGAAAGGCAGTTTCAACTTGTCATGGACAAAGGAACTTTAGATGCCATTGGATTGCATCCTGATGGCCCCGTCAAAAAGTATCCTCTTTGCTGCATGCTGTGAATATAGCCTTTCAGAAGAAAATTGTTTTACAATCACTTCCTAACCGCCCCCACCCCCCCCCCCCCCCCAAAAAAAAAAAAAAAAAAAAAAAAGAGTTTTTTCCTGCTAAATTCTTAAACTGGTCACTGCTTGGTGAATGCTAACTGGTAATTTAATTAATGATGTTTTCTCATTTTGCAGGATGATGTATTGGGATTCTGTTTCAAGATTGGTAGCTTCTGGTGGAATATTAGTAAGCATCATTAATTTAGCTAATATTTGTTACTGGAATTGGCCTTGTTGTTTCTTTTTCTTGTACCAGGTAATTTGGACTAGCCCTTTGCTTATAAAAAGAGAAGGGCAAGCCCTCATTGATGGAGATTTCCTTTGGAAGAATCATGATTACCTTATATAATATACCATTTTTGTGGCTTACGCTTTCTAGGTTTTCTTTCACCACTGGACATTCCTCTTTTTCTATCTGATCATGGTGATGCTTTCTTAGGTTGTCACGTCTTGTAACAGTACAAAAGACGAATTGATGCAAGAAGTGGAAAGTTTCAATCAGAGAAGGATTGGTGTGTCGCAGGATCCTGAGACACCCAAGGATCAAGAAGCTGGAAGAGATCCTCCATTTCGATTCCTGAGTCATGTCCGTTCATATCCAACATTCATGTTTGGTGGATCTGAGGGATCACGAGTTGCGACTGTGGCATTTTTACGGAACTAAAATTGCTAGTTCTTTGACGTTGTTGGACATATTGTTGGTCAAATGTTTTTCTTTTTGCCTATAAAAAAAAAAAAAAAAAAAAAAAAATTGTTGGCCAAATGCTTGACACAGTTTATGCTCGTCGTCTGTATGCTGGGAAGTCAGTGACGTCTATCTGTTAATTTGTTTGAGATCATGAATTTGCTGATTAATGTGAAGGTGAGGTTTCTCCAGGCTTACCATGTGATTTATATAAAAAATGCTAGGGACAACCGCCCCTATGTCCCCGTTGCGGAACCAGCTGACATCCTGTATGTGGAAACATCCTGTATGCAGAAAGGGGGGAAATTAAAAAAAAAAAAAAAAAAAAAAATAGCTGGGCAACCCACGCAGAAGAAAAATAAAGAACTGAGAGAATTGATAGCTGGAATAAAATTGCTAAAAACTCTAAAACCAAATTACTAAAAACTCCGAATAAAATTCTCGAACTCACACCGAACTCTTAACTCTGCTGGCCCTTTTTATAGAATCGGAAGTATGAGGATTCATCCGCGTGCAAGTAAGAATGTCTCTTAAGGCAAGCCAACTTTTCTTTTCTTTGTTTTCCGGTTTTATTTTTTTCTTTTCCTTTAGTGCTGCAAGTCCAGCATTGCAATTCCATTCTTCCCTTTTTGTTTTATTTCTTCTCTAGACTTTGTCTTTGTTTTATATCTTCCGCAGCTGGCGTGCTTGAGTTTTTATTCCTTTTTCGTGTTGCATGTCAACCTTCCAAATCTTGCATCCAACCGAAAGTCCCTCCAACGTGCATTTGGCTTCCGTCTCTTTTATTTTCCTTTCCTTCCGCATGAGTGTGTTTCTTGCTCTTATTTTTCTTCTGCGTGAATTGCCCAACTCTTTATTCCTTCCGTGTCTTCCAACTGAAAGTGCTTTGTCTTTGTGCATTCCAGCTCTCAATTTGTCCAGTTCTTTGTTTTTCTTCTGTGTGAGTTGCGCAGCTATTTGTTTTTTGTCTTGATTTTCACTTTTTCCGTGTAGTGTTTCCTTTTTTTTTTTAATATTATCTGCTGATGTCAGCCGGTTTCACAGCGGGGACGCAGGGGCGGTTCTCCCTAGCATTTCTATTTTTTTTACTGGAGTAATAAAAAACTTTCATTTTCTTTAACCAGGAAAGAGTTTTCTTCAAGCTTGGAGGCTCAAACGTTTTTTCTCTTATTTTTCGCGTGTTGCCTTTTTTGTTTTTTTTAATATATTGGCTAACACATCAGTAGATTACCCCGCGGTTTCCCACCGCCCGTTGAACGTAGCAGAGTTGAAAACAAAAGGATAAAATGCCAATTCCAAAATAGTTTTCTTCCACTTTCTTGGCAACCAAACAAGACATGCAAAAAATAAATGTAAAATAAAGAGGTAGATGGCTAGAATAGAATAAGAACAGAGTTTTGAAGTTCTTTGATTCATTGTTCTTCACAGGTACGACCTCCATGAGCTCAGGTAACTTCATTGCTTTCAATCACCGCGCATAAGAAAGAACAGAAAATACCCACCGAATCAATGAATATGGGTGCGATGAGGTTATTTTTTTCCATCTTTCAAGATGACTTTTTTTTCCCCTAAAACAATCAAAAAGAAATTCACTTTCACAAAGTTCATAGAAAGTTCTCTATGAGAAAGTGATAAGAATCCATCATTTTCTCAGCAGTTTTGTGAGGAATTGGAGGAATGGGCAAAAAGACGATAAATGTACTTTAATCTGGGCATGTGGGATGCAGTGTCACGACGGTTTCCCTGGCCGATTGTAAATAGGCTTTTTCTTAAGATAATATCTTATATACAAGTAGTGTTCATGGAAGTTTCTGCATTTCTGGGATCAATAGTATCGGAAATCTGTAGAAACCAGTTCTCATTCATGACTATATAATTATAAGGATGATAAATGTTGGTATGCACAGAGAGAGAGAGAGAGAGAGAGAGAGAGAGAGAGAGAGAGAGAGAGATTCATTCCAACTTATTGAACCAAATGAACAAAGAAGGAAACAAGGCAAAGACAGAAAATACCACTAAGACAGGTGAAACCAAGAGTCCAACAAATTAAGCCTACAAGCTCAAAGAACTGTGACATCTCTCTGTCTCTTTTGAGTTCATAATCATACCCAGGGACGTAAATCCATCCATTTTCACATTTGCAACACCTCTCAAGTCTCTCCTTCGTCTTTACCATCTCTACTTTGTCTCTAAGAACATTCAAGTTTGCATCGACGATATTACTCGATTTCCCTGACATAGATAAAAAGAAATATCAATACTTCACCAAGGATAAACATAACGATACTTCAGTAGGAATCTTATGGAAGCATCTCATTTTGGTAGTGTCTGGAAATGAAATGGATAGCAGTATGAAAGTTGTTACCTTCATTACTAAAGCTCTGAGCTCTTATATGCACAGCTTGACGGGTATAGTTCCTGAGAGGTGGTTTTATTGAAACATGGAAAGAAGGTAGGAAAGAAGCCATGTTGTTGCTATTATATATCTTACAAGTAAATCTGCAGAACAATGGTTAAAGAAAACCGAGAAAGATTTCTGAGTAGGGTTTCCTCTCTTGAAGAATGCAATGCAGTGCAGGGGAAGAAGAATACTTTCAGACCTTTTTCTGGGTTTGCAGATGTGCTTCTTCATGGCTGGCCAGGTCAAATATATGGCAGATGATAAGCTGGTAAATGGTAATTATGTGATGATGGTCAACAAAAACTTCAATGTTGTCTGCATAATAAAATATGATTGGAATGATCGATAAAAGAACTATAGAGACAATATTTTTTAGTTTTATTGACCAAATTGCCAACTCTAGTGCAATATGAGCAGAGCCCCTGAAGAAATGGGATTGGAATGATCGATAAAAAAAATGTCCAAACAGAATTAAATAGGCAACATCAAACTGGGGAAATGTTTGAAAAACGTAATTGCTGACTTTGGAGTTACGTTTACGGACAAATTGCACATGTGGTTGCTTACCGCTTAGCCATGATCTCCATATTTCACAGCTGTTGGATTAAAAAATTATAAAATAATCTGATGATGTAAAAGCCACCGGTAAATTGTCGTGTCTTTGTTTTAAAAGAGATGTACATGTTGACTTGGAACATTATTAAAAACAAAATTAGCTGGGAAGAATTCAATTCATGTTGATGATATGAACGGCTTCTTCGTGTTTATAGGAATTATTTGTCTGAATGTATTCGGATCCATAGAATCTGAAACATCATCTGCTTTGAATTTTGAAAAATGATAAACACCCAATACTTCGTAAGCACGTAATAGCAAGAAATAAAGAAATAAATATATTAAAAGGAGCCCTATAGCATTTAGGTGCCCAAGCAACATGTCCCACGTAAGAAAAACACATGGAACAGCCGACACTAAGGGTCCATAAATCTCAACTGCATCATCGTTGTTGTTTGTTCCTCTAGACTTGCAACAAAACATTATCACCAACTTTATTCTGGAGAACAACATAAAAGTACTCATCGCCTATGTAGGCATCAGGCTAACAATCAGCGGTCCTCAAAAGATTAAAGACCACCAGCAGCCTCATACATTGGCTGACCCATCCTCGGATAGAGCGCTTCCTCCATCTACAAAGGAGAATAAGGGTCAATATAGTAAGAAAGAGTTCTTAAAAACAAAGGACTTTCAGCAATCATTGTTAATAGTTGGGCATACCTTCACCATCTGACGGAGCATAAGGAGACTTCCGGTATCTTGTTTGCTGTTGTGTGGGCTACATCATATAAAGATGCAATAATAATATGTCATGAAGAGCATTCAAATTTCAAACAGATAAATGTTTTACTCATTTTAGAAGTTAGCTTTTATAAATGGATGTGATAAGGTAGATGTCTCTAACGATCTCTATTTAGTCCGATCCATATTCTAATAGCATTACAGAGGAATCACTTACCAAAAAAAAAAAAGCATTACAGAGGAATGCTGTCAGTAGCCTCAACAAATCATTTGACCTACCACCTTGCATTGATTGGTATCATCTAATCAGACCTTTCTGCTCAGGAAAAAAAACTGATTCAACTTTTCTTGAATGCTTACTGCACCTTGTCCTCAAATACAAGCTTGCACGAGTGTATGCATGGGTCACAAACACCCTTTTTTTTTTTATTGGCACTGGGTGTCCAGGAACAGCGTCTCGACTAATCCCGGAGGCGCACAGGCTCTCGGCAAGGAATTTCCCGCAAGTGCACCTCGAGTAATTCAAGAGAAAAATCCCCTAGTTCGATGGCCCCTAGAGATTGTTTGCACCCAAAGGATTTGAACCTTAGATCTGGGGGGAGCATACCTCCAAGCCCAAGGCCTTTACCACTTGAGCCAAAAGATGTTGTCATTTCTTGCACATTTCTTGCACTCATTCCTAAGAAGATTGGGGACTCGGAGGTGAAGGATTACCGGCCCATTAGCATTGTGAATGGGATTTATAAAATTATTTCTAAGGTGCTTGCTAATCGCTTGGGAGAGGTTTTGGGGAGAATCATTACAAAACTCCAAAATGCTTTTGTTAAAGATAGGCAAATTCTGGATTCAATTCTCATTGCTAATGAATGCCTAGACAGTAGGCTAAAATCTGGCCAGCTGGGAATCCTTTGCAAGTTAGATATGGAGAAGGCGTATGATCATGTGAACTGGGAGTTCTTACTCTATGTGCTTGGGAGGTGCGGTTTTGGGGAGAAATGGTGCTTGCGGATTAGATGGTGTATTTCAACAGTGAGGTTTTCCGTATTGGTGAACGGCTGCCCTCATGGTTTCTTTAATAGCTCTCGAGGTCTAAGACAAGGATATCCTTTGTCCCCACTCCTATTTGTTCTTGTCATGGAGGCACTTAGTAAAATGATTCTAGCCTTGGTGAATAGTGGCTTTATCGAGGGATTCTCAGTGGGTAATCCTATTAGGGGCACCATTAACCTATCTCACTTATTGTTTGCAAATGATACACTGATTTTTTGAGAGGCAGAACAAAACCAAATTCGAACACTGAGGGCATTATCACTTTGTTTTGAAGTGGTTTCCGAGTTAAAAGTGAACTTTGATATATCAGAATTGGTGCCAGTAGATAATGTTCTTAACATCCGGAAACTGGCTAGTATCCTTGGCTGTAAGGTTTCCTCTTTTCCAATGAATTACCTTGGTCTTCCTTTGGGGGTAGTTGCAAGATCTACATCGATTTGGGATACAGTGGTGGAGAAGATTGAACGCAGATTGGCAGGTTGGAAGAAATCATATCTCTCGAAAGGTGGTAGGATCACCCTTATCAAAAGTACTCTTTCTAATCTACCAACATATTTTTTATCTGTATTCCTTATTCTAGTAAGTGTGGCAAACCGTATTGAGAAGATGTATCGTGAATTTCTTTGGAGTGGGATAGGAGAAGAATTTAAGTATCATCTAGTCAAGTGAGATAAGGTATGTTCTCCAATCTCTTCGAGTGGGTTGGGTATTAGAAACTTGAGGATTTTCAATCAAGCCTTGTTTGGGAAATGGTTGTGGAGATACAATATAGAACCAGAAGCCCTATGGAAGTCGGTGATTGATTGCAAATATGGAAGCATGTCGGGGAGGTGGTGCACTAGGGAGGTCCATAGGGCTTATGGAGTTGGCATTTGGAAACACATTCGAAGAGGGTGGGGGACCTTTAAACTGCATACTAGATTGGTGTTGGTCGATGGATCTAGAATAAGATTTTGGACTGACCTATGGTGTGGAGATCAAGCCCTAAAGAATTTATTCCCATCAATTTCTAGGATTGCAAGTGAGAAAGATGCCTTGGTGGATAGTTGCATGGAGTCATTGGAGGAACTAGTCCAATGGAACGTGAATTTCACTAGAGCCGCCCACGTTTGGAAAGTTGGCAGTTTTGAGGAGTTTTTTGCTCTTCTATACACCATGAGGCAGAGAACCCAAGGAGCAGATAAGATGTGGTGGATACCCACAGGTAAAGGTAAATTCTCGGTCCATTCTTTCTATAAGATGCTTACACAACCACAGAATACGCAATTCCCTTGGAGAAAGATTTGGAGAAACAAGGCACCTCCCAAAACGGCATTTTTTGTATGGACAGTAGCATTCGGTAAGATCTTGACAATAGATAATCTACGGAGACGTAAGGTGATCATAGTAGATTGGTGTTGTATGTGTAGGAAAGATGATGAAAATGTGGATCACTTATTGTTGCATTGTGAGGTGGCTGGAATGTTATGGAATGAAGTGTTTAATAGAGTAGAGACTGCGGAGTTAGCTTGGGTTATGCCTACCACAGTGATAGAGCTCATGGCCAGCTGGATAAATCTACAAGGTTTCCCACAAATCTCAACGGTGTGGAAAATGGTTCCGATTTGTATCATGTGGTGCCTATGGAAGGAGCGAAATGCCCAGACATTTGAAGACAATGAGCGCTCACTAGAAGAACTTAGATTATTTTTTGTTAGCACTCTTTTTCTTTGGGCCACAACTGTAGATTGTCGTGGCCTCAATTTCCATGATTTTCTTGTTTCTATTACTTCTCTTTAACTAGGTGTGACTTTTTGTATATCATCTTGTGTACTTGGGCTATGCCTATTTATATCAATATAATCGTTTACTTATAAAAAATAAAGGATGTTGTCATTTCTTTTAACCAGGGTACAAGATTGCGGCAGAATACTAGAATTCAGTTCCAAACTTTAGCATTAATCATTCAAGAGTCATGACAAGGATGAAATGGACCGGGCGAAACTAGGGACCCGAGCCCAAACAACAACCATGGGTTGGGTTTGGGTTCATGGGTTGCATTGGTATTAAAAATTCAAAAAGGAGGGGTTCATTTGTTTCGGTTTGGGATTTTTCACAAACCAACAAAAATGAAGTAATGCGAGATGTGTTTATTGTATTTAAAAGATATTGAATGTCATCTATGTAAAACAAGGACATTTGTTTTACTTTCTTTAGGCAATTACCTAATATCCTATGCAATTTTTGTAGTTTTTTGACTAAATGCTCCAAAATGAAAAATCAAATACTGAAATTGTCACCAGCAATGGAAGATACAAATGGACTGAATAGTATTGACCCAAATGACAACCCAAACCAACTACATGTGGACTAGTGCAATTGGGCCAACTGGTTGCTTCAATGGATCAGTTTATTTTGGTTTGGCTATTCTCTAAACCAATGAGACCAGTTTAGTTTGATAAACCCCCCCCCCCCCCCCCCCTCTCTCCTAATTCCAAAACAAATTTCTTCTACAAGTAAAAAAAAAAAAAAAAAAACCTGCAATTTGGGCCGAAGGGCTTCAAGTGGTCCCTTGGGCTTCTCAACGCCTTGCTGTTATCCAAAGTATAAAAGATATTAGTTGAATAACTAAAATCTGTTTCCCAATACAGTCAAGGACAAGCAAAATGATCAGATAATTATACAAAGTACCTTTCCTAGAGCCCAATCAGCAGAATCAAAGAAAGCACGTTCATGGTCCTGACATAAAAGCCAAACAAAATAATTTTGATGGAAACCAACTCAAATAGATATATCTTCCAAACCCCAACAGATGAGCAATGAACAATTTCAGAACCAGAGATCACCTTAGAAATGAGAGGTGGTTTCTTGGGAATTATTCCCCCATACTTCTTCTTTATTACCTCCTACAGAAATAATTTTTTATCGGTAAATAATTTTTTATTGATGATAATAGCATAGCCCAAGTACACGGAACATATACAAGAGAAATCATAAACTCAGTAAACCACAAGATTTGAGAAATTGCTGCAATTGTACGTTAGAAACTTTCCAAATGCAATACAAGTTTGTTGGTAGATCAAGTGTGTAAAGAAATCCAGAAAAACAGAAGTGACCTCCTCTTGACGCGAGACTGTGGATTTCTCAGACTCCTCAGGGACATGTCCATCCACCCGTTCTTGCTCTTTGATATCCTCCACACCTGACATAATGACCTTACACCACGCAACCAAATAGCTGCAACAGAAAACCAGTTGTTCACATTCACATTTTAGAAGATTTATTTAGTTATTACTTAGATTGGTAAGTTACAATGAAATAAAACATAAAATCTTAATTCTGAAGGAGGGAAAGCACCCTTTCTAAAACAAAGTTTTTTATTTTCTATTTTCAGGTTGAAGTGGACATAATTGTAACTAAAATAGAGGTCATCAAAACAAAAGGATGGAATATCCCAGCCTTAGCACGTGATGTCAAACATGAGATAGTTACTCCAAATGAAAAGAAATTAGAAAAATTACAAGAGCTATACATGACCAAAAATGGCACAGTCCTGAATAGCAAATGAAAATATGACGACAAATACAGTATAAAAATATGGTATCTTCTGCGCCATAGAAGCAGAATTATGAATCAGTTAATCCAGGAGATTAACCAAGATTTGGACAGTCAACATATAAAGAATATAATGTGAGGGCTGCTTGGCTTTTAATTTTTTCTTTCTTGTCCTTATATGAGGAACTTGATATTTTTTCTCATTTTTTTTTTTTTTTTTTTTTTTTTTTTTTTCCCTTTAGAGAAGCATGTCCACTGTTAACAACTCTGAAAGTAGCTACCCACATTAGAACTTTTCCAGTACATAGCACCTTTCATAACTAAATGCCTCAACAAACAAAAGGAAGAAGAGACAAGACGGATATGGCTTTTAAAAAAGATACAAAAAAGAATCACGATCAAGTAAGAGAAGCCAAAATCTTAAGGCAACAAAGATATTAAGAAAAGAAAAAAGAAAGACACTTTAAAGTATCCAAGACACCGACAAGCACAACCACAAAATCGAGACTAATAACAGGAAAATTAAAATCCCAAACAACATCGGCAAAGATCAAATGGACATACGAACCTGGAATCAAATCGAAGAACAGAGCTCTGTTAATGGCCAATGGGAGCTCAGAGAGAGAGAGCAAAGGCGGAGCCCCAAAAAGAAATCGTATATGTTCCAATTTATATTTTTCCAGTTCATTTGATTTTCTTGTCTTTATTGTTATGAAGGACCGAAGGGAAGAGCACGAACACCCTCTTTATGGGAGTCAGTGATTGAGAAGATAGAGAAGAGATTAGCAAGTTGGAAGAGAGTGTATTTGTTGAAAGGTGGTAGGCTCACACTGATAAAGAGTACACTTTCAAACTTATCAACCTATTTCCTTTCACTATTTCCTATACCTGCAAATATGGCGTACAGAATTGAGAAACTCCAACGTGATTTTTTTGTGGGGAGGTTTGGGAGAGGAGTTCAAATTTCACTTGGTTAAGTGGGAAACAGTATGTCGCCCTATATCCAACGGTGGCTTGGGTATTAGAAATGTGAGGACCTTCAATCGGGCATTACTCGGCAAATGGTTGTGGAGGTATAGTAAAGAACTGGGTGCCTTGTGGAGAGAGGTGATTGGGTGCAAATATGGTGACTCATGGGGGGGGGGGGGGGGTTGGAGCACTAAAGAAGTTAGAGGATCTTATGGAGTGAGCTTGTGGAAACACATTAGAAGAGGTTGGGGGGTTTTCTTCAACACACATGTATTCAGTTGGGTGACGGCTCCAGGATTAAATTCTGGAAATATATATGGTGTGGCGATAATGCTCTACAAGATCGTTTTCCTCCACTATTCCAAATTGCCAGTGTCAAAGAGGCTTCAGTGGCGGAGGTTATGGAGATGTTGGGTGGGCAAATTTACTGGAATATTAGCTTTAATAGGGCAGCATAGGATTGGGAGATGGACAGTTTTGATTTTTACAGCCTTTTGTATTCCGTGAAGCCAAGCAATCAATAAGAAGATGGTTTGTGGTGGTTACTCGCTGGGAAAGGTGCATTCTCGATTCATTCATTTTATAAAGCTCTTACCCAAGAGCCCAACACTCAGTTTCCATGGAAAAGGCTTTGGAGGCACAAGGCGCCCCCCAAAGCTGCTTTCTTCGTGTGGACGAAATCTTTGGGCAAAATACTCACTACTGACAATTTGAGGAAGCGGAGGGTTATCATAGTAGATTGGTGTTGTATGTGTAGGAGTGGGGGTGAGTCGGTAGATCATCTTCTATTGCATTGTGAGATTGCAAGGGCTTTATGGCATGAGGTACTTAGTAGAGTAGAGTTGGCTTGGGTTATGCCACAGAATGTGGTGGCAGCGCTGGCCAGCTGGCCAAACATTGGAGCTATGCATCAGATTAAAAGGATTTGGAAGATGATTCCAATGTGTATTATGCGGTGCTTGTGGTAGGAAGGTAATGCGCGGATGTTTGAAGATAAGGAGAGATCGTTAGAGGAACTGTTAGCATCATTTTATAGCACTTTGTATTTGGCCATTTCTGTTGATTTCAATGGCATGGCCCTTCATGATTTTCTTGTCTCTCTTGCGCCCTCTTAGCCAGGGCTCCCTATTGTACATATTGGGCTAGGCCTATTCTTTGAGTAATATAGTTTTCTTACTTATCAAAAAAAAAAAAAAAAGAAGAAGAACCGGAGGGAAAGGCTTGGGAGGGAGGGCTTTGTCAATGTGAGTTGGGTCCGGCTCAGTATTTTGTCCGGATATAGTGTTGGGATATCCAGAATCTAATAGATGAATTAGAGTTAAAGTCTCAAATAGCCAAACAGAAGGCTTGACAGTTAAATTAGTTATGCCAGATGTCAATAGTTGATTAGTATTATTGATCAATTTCAAGTGTATAAATAGAGTCATTTTGTACAGAGATAATAATTGAAATGAATGAGAATTTTTTCAATCTAGAATACATCTCTTCATTGATCTATTTTTCTTTTACTTTTCTGTACAATTCTGTACATTTCACATGGTATCATCGAGAATAAACACTTTTCCACTGCTTTCTTGATCTTTCTTGCTTTACAATGTCTGATAATCTTGAGGAAAACGCTTCTATGGCACACACTCCTTCATCAAATGCCTCTGTACAGAATCTTTCTGATGATTCATCCAGCTGCTACTACTTGCATCCGTCTGATAATCCTGGTGTACTTCTGGTTTCCGAGATATTCACTGGTGAGAATTACATTGCATCTTTTATTTCAAAAGCCACCAAACTACAACTATTTCAAAGTCTTTGGTTGTTTATGTTTTGCTAGTACAATCACAAGCAACCGAGACAAATTTCAGCCAAGGGCCACAAAATGTCTTTTTCTTGGTTATCCACCAAACATAAAAGGGTACAAAGTACTTGACTTAGCCACTCTCAAAACTTTTGTATCTCGAAATGTAGTTTTTCATGAATCTACATTTCCCTCTATTCCAGATAAAATTCATACACCTTTTGTTTTTCCAGATTTTCCCCAAATATATGAACCAATCTCCTGCATTCCAGACAAGACAGTTTCTATAACTTCTGTTCCTACAAATTCACCTTCTACAACTTCTGTTCAGGAATCTTCAATTCCTGAAAATCCAATTGCTGTAAACAATGATACTAATAGTCTTAGAAGGTCTGAAAGAACTAAGCATTTACCTAAATACTTGCAAAATTACTATTGTGGTAATATGACTAAGATTTCTTCAGCAACTCAAGCACCTTCAAGCTGTTCTTTATCTGGTAAGCCTCATTCTATATTCTCCTTCTTATCTGATTCCAGATTGTCATCTAAACACAAAGCTTTCACTACTGCTATTTCATCCACTTTTGAACCCAAAACTTACAAACAAGCCAGCTCAATTCCTCATTGGCAAACTGCCATGACTGATGAAATTAAAGCTCTTGAACATAATAAAACTTGGGATCTTGCAATTTTGCCTCCAAACAAAACTGCTATAGGTTGTAAGTGGGTATATCGAGTGAAATTTAAGGCAGATGGAAGTGTTGAAAGGTACAAACCTAGACTAGTAGCCAAGGACTATACTCAACAAGAGGGGCTTGATTTTTTTGATACATATTCTCCTGTTGCAAAGATGACAAGAGTTCTTCTTGCTATTGCAGCAGTTAAACAATGGCATTTACATCAGCTTGATTTAAATAAGGTCTTCTTGCATGGAGACTTAAATGAGGAGGTTTATATGCAATTGCCACCAGGATTTTCAACTCCAAATGACCCTTGGGTTTGTAAACTCAAAAAGAGTTTATATGGTCTGAAACAAGCTTCAAGACAGTGGTTCTCAAAGCTGTCTTCATCTTTACTAAATTTTGGTTTCAGTCAAGCAAAGTCAGATTCAAGCCTTTTTATCAGACAAACATCAACAAGTTTTATGGCTTTATTAATATATGTTGATGATGTTATAATAGCTTCCAATAATCTTGAAGAAATAGCTACTGTGAAAAGGTCTCTTCATGAATCTTTTACTATAAAAGATTTGGGTGAGCTAAAATATTTTTTAGGCATTGAAATAGCAAGATCAGCCAAAGGTATTGCTTTATGCCAACGGAAGTATGCTCTAGATGTGTTGGAAGACAATGGTTTCTCTGGCTCTAAACCAGTTGGCTTCCCTATGGAATCAAATCTGAAACTCACTACTGATGATCCAAGTCCTTTATTATCTGATCCTGCATCCTATAGGAGACTCATTGGCAGACTTCTTTATCTAACAATCACAAGACCAGACTTAGCATATGCAGTACAAGCTCTCAGTCAGTTTATGTCTAATCCTCAACTATGCACTTACAAGCTGCAGAGAGAGTCCTTCGATACATTAAGGCAACACCAGGTCAAGGCTTATTCCTAAAGGCTTCATCTAATTTGCATTTAAAGGCATATTCCAATAGTGATTGGGGTGGATGTATTGACACTAGAAGAAGTGTTACTGGTTTTACAGTTTTTATTGGAGATTCTCTTGTATCTTGAAAATCAAAGAAGCAACCTACTGTAAGTAGGTCCTCGGCAGAAACTGAATATAGAGCTTTAGCCACTACAACCTGTGAGCTTCAATGGTTGTTTTATTTGTTGGCTGATTTGAAGGTAAAGCATTCTCAAGCTGCATTGCTATACACAGATAGCAAACCTGCTTCAGAAATTGCTTCCAACCCAGTACATCATGAAAGAACAAAACATATACAGCTAGATTGTCATCTAGTTAGAGAGAAATTGCAAGAGGGTTTGATAAAAATCATCCATAGTCCTTCCAAGTATCAATTGGCAGATATAATAACCAAACCTCTCGGGTGTCTCAACTTTCATCATCTTATTAACAAGATGGGAATGATAAATATTCATTCTCATCTTGAGGGGGGGTGTTGGGATATCCATAATCTAATAGATGAATTAGAGTTAAAGTCTCAAGTAGCCAAACAAAAGGCTTGACAGTTAAATTAGTTATGCCAGATGTCAATAGTTGATTAGTATTATTGATCAATTTCAAGTGTATAAATAGAGTCATTTTGTACAGAGATAATAATTGAAATGAATGAGAATTTTTTCAATCTAAAATACATCTCTTCATTGATCTGTTTTTCTTTTACTTTTCTGTACAATTCTGTACAATTTCACATATAGTTTGATGATATCTACCTATCTGCTTGAATCGTTTAGTGATAAGGGTTTCTGTATGGGCTTTGTCAATGTTGTCCCTCACCTCCATGCTCGAGGAGGAGAAGGACCTAAAGAGCAGAAATCACTAGCTACTCGGTTGCTTCTACTTATTGTCATTCTTGTTCAATTCGATCCTTTATTTACGTTCACAATATTTCGTGATCCTCAAAGGTCCACATTACAGCCCCAGAAGTTCTCTTTCTAAATCAAGCTTAAATGGCAAAAACAACTCAGAGATTCGAAGGAGCTACTCTTTATTCAACGATATACTAAGCTTCAAACCAAAAAAAGAAAAGAACAAGAAAAAAGACGAAAACAATAACTACGAGCATAAGAGCAACGATCCAAGTACAGACAGGAGAAATTTCACGAATCAATTGATTAGAAATCATGAAGAGGATAGAAATGCAAGCGATCTATCATTTTAAAACAGAAATATTGATAGATAAACAGCAAGTGGAAGCGTTACCAATTACAAGTAGCTGTTCTTCTTGGCTCCTGATGCCAATACCGAGCGCGAAAGCGAAAGAGAGAAGAGACGGGAGAGAGAGAGAGAGAGAGAGAGAGATGGGGGGTGTGTGCTTGCGGCCGGAGAAGAATAATGAAGGGTTGAGATCAGAAGAGGGGTGGCCGTAGTGGGGTCCAGATGATGACGTGGAGAGATCTGATTTGGACAGCATAACAACCTTGTCTAATCAAAGTTTCCAAACACAACTTCGCTCGGCTCTGTAATTTTGGGACCTCAAAATTTTTAGCTAATATTGGAAGGAGCCTTCACATAATAATAATAATAAATATATAAATAAAATAACTTTACTATTTATCATATGAAAAAGTATTCGCATCAGCCTAAACACACCTCATGTATAAGTCAAAACACACTCCACGTGTCAACTAATTTTACCGTTTAATTTTTTTCCTTTCATTACAATCGACAGTTTGATATGAGAGAACACTTGAAAAGAGAGAGAAGTGAGAGATGTTGAGAGGCAAAGAGTGAGACCTTGATGAGAGAGAACACTTGAAGAGAACCGATGAGAGAAAACTAATGAGAGAGAGCTTGAGGAGAGAGAGAGGTCGAAGAGAGAGAAAGCTTGATGAGAGAGAGGTGATGAGAGAGAGGTCGAAGAGAGAGAAAGCTTGATGAGAGAGAGAGCTTGAGGAGTGAGAGAGATCGAAGAGAGAGAAATGATGAGAGAGAGAGCTTGAGGAGTGAGAGAGGTCGAAGAGAGAGAAAGCTTGAAGAGAGAGAGAGAGAGCTTGAGGAGAGAGACGTAGACGAGAGAGCTTAAGGAGAGAGAAGCATCTGACATTTGAAAAAAAAAAAAAGGATACGTAAGGTTTGTGGAGAATGCAATGTTACAGTAGGCTGGTCCCTAGTACTACACTTAATTGAATTATTCTACTCATCATTCATACATTATATATTTGGCAAAAGAAAAAAATAAAAAATTATATGTGATGTATGGTACGAGAATAATAAGTAGAATTTTTCATAAAAGAATAATTCCATTCACCTTTTATATTCTCAAATATTAATTTGTGAAATTAGATTACAATTATATTTGGAAAAGATTAGAGAATATAATTCATCCCAAACACAGATGTATCATTATAAATTTTCAAAACATTATATTTTATAAAAGGAGTGAATTTGTAATTTTTTTTAATTTTGTGATGTAGCATATAAGGTGCAGAACTTGCCAACAAAATTAGATTTAATTTTTATTTATCCTCCAGCTAAAATTTCCTTTATTTATTAATAGAATTAAATGAAACAATATTCGTTTACCTGATTTACAGAGAATGTTGAGGACTACTCTTTCCAAAACTATTTCTATTTAAAAATATTTTACCTTCAAATTTTTTTTTTTTTTTTTTTTCGGGTTTTCCGTTACATAAATGTTCAACTTACGCTTGTCCCGATTCATAATATTTTCTCCGGCCGGCCCTGATCAAGATCAAGATCAAGATCAAGAAGCATTTCTCAAAGGAAAATACATAAATTCTCAGTAGCAGACAGCAGTGCCAGGTAATTCTCACTTGCATTGCATTGCCAGTTCTCTCTCTCTCTCTCTCTCTCTCTCTCTACCTAGAATTCGATTTCTCCCTCTAAGTTTCGATCTTGATCAAAATCAGGTGCGAGCCCTAGGCATACGTTGGTTCTTTCGTTCGATATTCGTAGCTGATTGCTTTTCTGTTCCTAATGATATCGGATAGCTTATAGATCTTACGCCATCTCAGCTCTCTCTCTCTCTCTCTATATATAAGGATTATATATATATATATATTGAAAAATTCTGCAATGAAAGTATAAGGACAATGGCAGTGATTTAGCTGGCTGGTCGGAATTTCTCTTTGTATCTGAGTTTTTTTTTTCCTGTCTGAGGTAGTTATTTATATGTTGAATTTATTTCAAGTTACAGAATATGCTTGTTGATCTTAGTTGTGGCAATTATTTATTTATAAATTTCGGTTGTGAGTTCTTGCCAAAGTTTATTTTGTGAAACCATCAGGACACGTAGTGGTCTAATAGTGGGTTTGGAATGAGCTGTAGACTTATGCTTTTGCATTAGTGTTTGTCCTAGATTACCCAATACATGATACATGGTTCTGGCAGGGGTTGTGTATTGGAGGTTTACACCCTAGGGGTGGATCCGAAGGCCTTGGTGAGGTTCCGGTGTAATAATAATAATAATAATAATAATAATAATAAAACCTGGTGGATTATCTATCCATTCCAATTTTATTGCAATTAAATGATTAAAAATTGCAATTTAATGAGTTTGATCATGCCTAATTAATGTCGAACTGCTGGGAGTTTAGTTTTTTGTCTTTCCATACTTGTACTACTATTGTAATGTAATGCTAACATTTGGCATAAATTTTACTATACTACGAGCGTCATGTAAGATAAATATACGAGATATGTTTTGGCTTGGCTAACATGCCTCACCTGTGTAGTGTTTCATTATATTTATAGTTTTACAATCAAACTGTCAAGAGTATAAGGAAACAAACATGAGAAAAATAGGACCACGTTCTGTTTCTTGGAACTCCAAGAAACCAGGTTTCTTCCTAGGAAAACTCCATAGCCACTGGTAGACCTCCTGTTGTCCAGGTTGCCTGCCCAATCCGAGTCACAGTAGGTATGTAATTGAAGAGGAGATGGTGTGTAGAACAGTCCATGGTTTACAATGCCCTTTAAGTAGCGTAGAACTCGCTTCATAGCCTGTAAATGTGGAGTTCTTGGCTGGTGCATATACTGACATAGCTGGTTAACAGCGTAAGATATATCTGGACGTGTAATTGTGCAGTATTGGAGTGCCCCAATGATTTGTCGATAAGTAGAAGGATCAGATAGTAGTTCACCTTCTGTACTGGACAATTTAGTACCTGCTACCGTAGGCGATGCAAGTGGCTTTGCACCAGCCATTTTGGTTCTCTCTAAGAGATCACAAATGTACTTTGTTTGGCGTAAATGCAGACCTTGTGAGCTCCTATCAGCCTCCACGCCTAAAAAATAAGACAGAGAACCAAGATCCTTGACATGAAAAATACTCTGCAGATTTCAAACAAGTTTAGTAATTTCCAAGGCATCGGATCTTGTCACCAGAATATCATCTACATATATTAACACAAAATTCTGATATTTTCAGTATGTAGAGTAAATAGAGAGTAGTCATTGACAGATTCTTGAAAACCAAGCTCAATAAGTTGCTGTGATAATCTTCGAAACCAAGCTCTTGGGGCCTGTTTAAGGCCATAAAGAGACTTGTGTAATTTGCAGATATGGTTTGGTTTGGTCTCATCAACAAAACCTCGTGGCTGCTCCATAAATACCTCTTCATCCAGAAATCCATGTAGAAATGCATTTGACACATCCAATTGTCGGATGGGCCAATGAAAATGAATTGCAATTGCCAAAACTAGTCGAATAGTTGTTGGCTTAATTACCGGGGAAAAAGTTTCATGTTAGTCCACACCACTCTTTTGATCATACCCTTTGGCCACGAGTCTGGCCTTAAAACGTTCAATACTTCCATCTGGTCTCCTCTTAATTTTGTATACTCATTTGTTTCTGACAATGTGTTTATCATGTGGGCGAGGACATAGGGACCAAGTTCCATTTTCCATTAATGCATCAAATTCCCTTCCCATTGCAGCACGCCATTGTGGATCTGAAACTGCTTGAGTGTAGGATGTTGGTTCAGGAATGTCCAATACTGCAGAAAAAGCTTGTGAAGGATGTCGAGTATTATAAAATAATTTGTAATCAGGAAATGATTTTGGTCGAGAATGACCTGTTTTGGAATGTGTTTGAATCTGAGTTAAAGTAGGCTGGACAGTTGGATTGTTGGAGGTATTATCGGGTTCTTGCAATAATTGTGGAGAAGGAGATATTTGGTGAACGACATTTTCTTGGTCATGGTATTTTCAAAATTTAAAGTGGTAGGATCAGGAAAAGAGTCATTGGATTCGGGAGGTGGGGGCTGTTGTGCAGATTCAGATGCTGCAAGAATCGGTATTTGAATTGAAAGATTAGAATGATCATTTTAAGGTGGCATAGCTGCAGAAATATTAGATAATAAATTACTAGACAT